>NW_023663548.1:71626-74126 GCF_015228065.2 Penaeus monodon | reverse complement strand
ACAACACACACACACACACACATTATATATATATATATAATATTATATAATATATATATATATATTATATATATATATATGTATGTATGGATGGATAGATGGATGTTTTTGTTTGTATGTATAATTGTATATTATTTTATATATATATTTTATATTACTATTATATATATATATATATATATATATATATGTGTGTGGTGTGTGTGTGTGTGTGCGTGTGTGTGTGTGTGGTGCGGTGTGGGTGCGTATGTGTTTTTCTGTATGTGTGAGTTTTTGATTCTCTGTGTATATATATCATTATCATTATTACCCTAATAATTGCCAAAATCATCAAAGAAATCGAAAAAAAAAACGTTATTTTGGAGTACACTCTCAAAAGGCTAATTTCGTAGATTTTCCCGCTTTTCGACTTTTGGAAATGTTTTTTTTTTCCCTTTTTTATTATATATGGACACAATTCCTTTTATTATCATCATTATTATCATGATTACCATCAATATTATCGTTATCATCATCATCACTGTTAAGAAAACATCGACAAATTCTAGCCAATGAAAACTTCAGAAAATGACGCATTTTGTCATTCTGGTTGCCATTCTGGTTGTCATATTGTCATTATGGTTGCCATATTGTCATGTCATTCTAGTTGCCATGTAATTATGATTGTCATGTACTTATGGTTGTCATATTATTCTGGGTGCCATTTCGTTATTCCGGTTGTCATGCCCATCTTTGTTGTAAAATTATTGGCATATTATGGTTGTCATATTGCCATTCTGATTGCCACATTGTCATTCATGTTGCCATTGTATTTCTGGTCGTCATATTGTCGTTTTTGGTTGCCATGTTGTCTTTCTGGTTTCTATTGCCATTCGGCTGCCACATTGTCATTCTGGTTGTTATATTGTTTTCTGGTTTCCCAAATATTGTCATTCTGGTATTCATTCTGTCATTCTGGTTGCCATATTGATGTATTTTTCCTTTTGACTCTCGCATGAAAAACGTCTTGTATTAGAGAGTCATGTTTTTATTATTGATTTTGTTTGTATATTGTGATCTTCGAGTTTATTATTTTACATGATGACTGATCAGTTAAAATGAACAAATTTTGAAATTGATAATTCTGTTGTTTATTATTAAAATGAATCGTTTGATTTCAGTCAACTGAAATTACGTAATTGGTTGATTGATGATATACAATTGCTTTCGTTAATAATGAATTTCCTTGTTAATTTATTATTACGGTTATATGAATAATCCTCCATTCAGCAGATGATTTTGATCTGCCCGGTGCACTAATTACCCTCATTAATCCCCACTATTAAGGAGAGGATAATGATAAGCGAATAAGTGTATATTTATTATCATTTATTGTTTATTTACTATATTTATCTTATAATATTTTTTTTATTATTATGTCTGTTATTCATTCGTAATTTAAATATATTATTATTATTGTATCTGCTATTTATTCACTTATCATTTTCATGATTGTATTCATTATTTATTTATATTTTCATCATTTTAGTGTTGCATTTATTATTTGGTAATTAGTTTTTTTTATTATTGATACTATTGCATTTATAATTTATTCAAAACTTTTATTACTGAATTTCTCCTTTATTTTATCTATTTCTTTTTTTCTTACTACCGTAGATATTGTTCATTATATATTTCTAGTTATTTTTGCAATCTTTTCTCAAATTATTGATTTTTGCTTCCCTTCCAGCTTATGTTTTAATCTTATTTTTATGCTTCTCAAAATTCTTCACTTTCTTATTTTTTTCCCTTTTTTCTTAATTCTTAATTTTATCGTTTTCATGTTTTGTTTTTCTTGCAATTAATATATATATATATTTTATAATATATATTATATATATATTAATATAATATATATATATATATATTCCACTTTCCTTGTTCTTATTATTATTCAACTTATTCTTTTCTTCTTATTATTATTATTAATTTTATTCTCTTCTTATTGTTCCATTTTATTTGGATCGCTTCATCCCCCTTTCTTCTTCTTCTTTGTCTCATTCTTCCCTTATTGCTTCGTCTTTTTTGGATCGCTTCTTCCCCTTTTCGTCTTCTTTTTCTTTGTCTCATTCTTCCCTTATTGCTTCGTCTTTTTTGGATCGCTTCTTCCCTTCCTCTGTTCCTTACGAGTCTCCGGCTGCGCCTTCGAGCAGCGTCGTCGTTCCAGCAAATGTGAGAAGACTCCCGCTTGATGATCCTATGGCGGGCCTCCTTCCTCGTCGAGCTCCACCTCCCCCTCCTTCTTGGGATTGCCATTGGTCGAGCCTCTATGTGAGGGCGGAGCTTAGGGCCAGTTGGAGGTGTGGCTGAGTGAAGAGAGGCGCCGAGGGGGGAGCCTCGTGCTGTTGGGGGTGTAGCCAGCATGAGAGATGGGCAGGGTCAGAAGCACACATACACTCACACACATACAAACACATATATATGAAAAAATATATACATATATGTTTCATATACATATATA
>NW_023663548.1:61948-66526 GCF_015228065.2 Penaeus monodon | reverse complement strand
AAAGGAAGGTTGGGTTAATTTTAGTTAGTTAGGTTTAGTTATGGTTTTAGGTTGGGTTTAAAATGGGTTTAGTTAGGTTTAGGTTAGGTTAGGTTAACTTTAGTTATTTTTGGGTTAAGTTAGATTATTTTATGATTAGTTGTGCTTTTAGGTTGGAAAAAATTTGGGGTTTAGTTAGGTTAGGTTAGGTTTAGTTCGGTTAGGTTAGGTTAAGTTAGGTTAGGATAGATTGTTGTTACGTTAGAATAGTTTACATTTAGTTCAGTTAGTTTAGATAGATTTGGGCTAGTTTAGGATAGGTTTAGTTCGGTTGGAGAGATTAGTTTAGTTGGGAAAGGTTAGGTTAGATTACTTTGTCAGGTTAGGTTTAGTTATATAGCTTCAGTGGGTTAGGTTAGGTTAATTTAGTTGGGTTTAGGTTAAGTTAGATTAGTTTAGGTTTAAATTTGTGCTTTTAGGTCGGGTTAGATTGGGTTTATTTAGGTTTAGGTTTGGGTTAGGTTAGTTTAGGGTAAGATAGATTAGTTTTAGGTTTAGTTAGCTTTTGGTTTGGGTCAATTAGGTTTAGGTTAGGTTTAGTTCCGTTAGGTTGGGTTAGGTTAGCTTATCATAAATTGTTTGTTACGTTATATATTTTTACATTTAGTTCAGTTAGTTTGGTTAGATTTGGGCTAGTTTAGGTTAGGTTTATTTCGGTTTGGTGAGATTAGTTAGTTAGGTTAGATTACTTAGGTTGTCAGGTTAGATTTAGTTATATAGCTTCAGTAGGTTAGATTAGGTTAAGTTAACTTTAGTTAGTTTAGATTAAGTTATATTAGTTTACGTTTGTTTTTGTCTTTAGGTTAACCTTACTTCAGTAGGTGGGTTTAAAGTTTAGTTAGTTTGGGTTTAAGTTATATTAGGTTAGGTTTAGTTTTGCTTTTATGTTGGGTTAGATGGGGTTTTAGTTAGGTTTAGGTTAGGTTAGGTTGGGTTTACCTTTAGTTATTTTAGCTTAAGTTAGATTATTTTAAACGTTGTTTTGTTTTTTAGGTTAACCTAGCTTCAGTAGGTTAGGTTAGGTTAGGTTAACTTTAGTTAATTTGGGTTAAGTATATTAGTTTGGGTTTAGTTTTGCCTTTACGTTGGATTAGATCAGGTTTTAGTTAGGTTTAGGTTGGGTTTTAGGTTAGATTAATGTAGGTTGGGTTTTAGTAGTTTTGGTAAGTTTTGGGTTTAGTTAACATGGGTTTCAGTTAGAGTAGATTAGATTGGTTAGGGTTAGGTTACATTTTATAAGTAGATTTGGTTAAGTTAGGTTACCCTCACGTTTAGCTAGGGTTAGTTTTAGTTAAGTTAGATTAGATGTTGGGTTTTAGCTTCGTTTCGTTATGTTTTTTTTCTTATATTTGTTAGGTTAGTTCAGGTTCAAAGTAGGTTAGGTCTGGTTTAGCCAGGTTAGAGTAGGGTAGAGGAAGTTAGCTTTGGTAAAGTTACATTATTTAACCCAACCTAAGTAAATGTAATCCATCATTATTTAAACTAACCTAACTAAACCTAATTATCTCAACATAAACTAAATAAAACCTAATTTTAAATTTAAACATAACTAATATAACATAAGATAATTAACGTAAATGGATCCTAATCTAAACTAACGAAACTACTTAACCAAACCAAACAACTTACCCTAACCTAAACTAACCTACTTACCCCAAAACCCTAACCTTCCCTTTAAACCTAACTAAACCTAATCTAACCTAACCTATCTAACATACCCTAATGAACCTTAAACTGAAATCAACTACATCAGCTAATCAAACCTACCCAGGACCTAACCTCACTAAACCAAATCCAACCTAACTGAACTTAACATAATCTAATCTAATCTAACTAACTTAATGAAATAACCTTAGCTAACTAAACTGATTTGACAAGATATAACCTAACCTAATTAAACTATTTCCTAATTTAACCAAACCCATTTGCTCTAACTAAACTTAATCTAATTAATTAACCTAACCTAAACAAAACGAACTAAGCCTAACCTAACCTAAACCTAAACTAACCCAACTTAACCTAAGTACACCAGATCGAACTTAAAAATGTAATTAAATGTGCTTTGTTTCGTTTTGTATTATATATTAATATAAAATTATATATATATATATATATATATATATATATATATATATATATATATATATAAAATATGATATAAATATATAAAATATATTTTATATATATTTTATATATATATAACCTTACAAACGTATATTTTCATATATATATATATATATTATATTATATATTATAATATATAAAACCATAGAAAAAAAATATATATACATATTATACACATATATACAAATACCATATACACATACACACAAAAACACACACACACACAAACACACACACACAAACAAACACACACACAGAATATTTATGCATATGTATACATATTTGTGTATATATAGACAGATATATAGATATAAAACATAGATATGCACAAACACACAGCACCACACGCACATATATAAAACATCATTTATATACAAAAAAAGAATCTTCATTATGAGTCAGAAGCGGGCTTGCACTCGCAACTCTGGAGATCTCAAGAGCACTCTCTACTGGCGATTATAAACATAGTCAATAAGGATATGCCTCCCGTCATTGTTCCATGAACAGTAAAAGTATAAAGTATATATAAGTATATATATGTTACATATATTGTGTGTATTATACGTGTATATATATGCATATATACATATATACATATATATTTATAAATGTATATATGACGTTAAGGGAGAACTATTTTATTATGCAGATAAAGAGAGGTGAAGTGAGCGACGTGAAAGTGCAATATGAATGTCTTTTTTCATAATCTTCATGACCTAAGGCTTGAAATAAATGCAAAGGATTCATGTAACTTGGTTCAGGATCGTAATGACTGCCAAAAATGCCATTAATGGCATGAGGACTGTGGGGAAAAATTGTTAAAGAGATGGGAATTGACCGATTTCACAAGGAAGTTTTTAAAAGGGTACACAACGAAAAGTGGAAAACACATTTAGTACATATAAAGAAGACACCTTGCAGCAGCTGTGAGATTTGCAACAAGGATTTCATGAGCAAATTTTTCTAGTAAGGGGACATAAGATAAATATAAAAGGGAAAAACGATACAGCTGTGAGCTTTGCAACAAAATCTTCGCCAAGAAATGTCTAAAAAGGCGCAGAAGAGTCCATACAAATGAGAAGCCATACAGCTGTAAGATTGCAGCAAGGCCTTCTCTCAGACAAATCATGTAGTAGGGCACATAGAGTACATACAAAAGAGAAGCCATATATATGTGTTTGTGTGTGTACTGTATATGCATGTGTATATTGGTGTGTTTGTGTGTATACTGTATTTGCATGTGTGTATACACACACATATATATGCCGTGAAACTCTAGTGGTTATAAACACTGGGGCTCAGTTCCCGCCGCGGCAATCGTAAAAATGCCTGTGCTCTGACCCCTGGCAAGAGCCAATATCACGGCGAGAAAATAACATTTCGCCTTGAGAGGTCAAACGCAGGTCTCGTAATGGGAGTCGTGTTAGCACGCCGAACCGCGGTTGATTGGGGAGGGGGATCAATCAGGCAAGGGGGAGACTGCCAAATAACCTCCAATAGTGAATTGAGAGAGGCCTATGTCCTTTAGTGGAATGAAGACTGTTGAAAAATATATATAATACATATATACACAATATGTATATACATACATACATACAACACACACACACACACACACACACACACACACACAACACACCAAAACACAACACACACATAATATATATATATATATAATCTATATATATATATACATATATATATATATATATATATATATATAATATACATATATATACATATATATATATATATATATATATATATAATATATATATATATATATATATGTGTGTGTGGTGTGTGTGTGGTGTGTGTGTGTGTGTGTGTGTGTGTGTGTGTGTGTACACACACATACACATACACACACACACACACACACCCCCACACACACACACACCACACACCCACACACACACACAACACACAATATATATATATATATATATATATAAAATATATATATATATATATATATATACATATATATATATATATATATTAATATATATTATATGTTTGTATATATATACTTATGTATATACATAAGTATATATATACTTATATTAATATACTTATATTATATATTGTCTGAATGTATATGCAGAATGGAGAGGCTGAGAGAGAGTGAGGGACGGAGGGAGAGATAGATAAATAGATAAAGAGAGAGAGGGAGAGTGAATGAGTGAGAGTGAGACAGACCCACACACACACCTACTCACACATACACACAATTATGTGTGTATATATGTGTATATATATATACATGTATATATATACATATATACATTTATATTTATACATGCATATGTATATGTATATGTATATATATATATATATATATATATATATATATATATATATATATATATATATAATTCTATGTCTATATCTATATCTATATATATGTATATA
>NW_023663548.1:36948-56948 GCF_015228065.2 Penaeus monodon | reverse complement strand
ACCTAACTTAATCCATACTAACCTAATTAGATCAATCTAACTAACCTAACGAAACCTAATCTAACATAACACAACATAACGTAACTAAACTACTCTAATCTAAATAAATTACCTTAACGAAAGCTAACCTAATATCCCTAAACTAACATAATAACAGAAAATAACATAAGTAAACCTAACCTATTTAAAACCTAATCTAACATAACATAACAGAAAAAATAACTAATCCTATTCTTATTAATACAACCGAAGATAACTAAACCTAACCTAGCCTAACTAACTACACTTAATATATCCTTAACTAACCTAAACGTATGCTAAACCAATTTAACCTATGCTAACATAAAATAACATAATCTATCCCAACTAAATGTCATCTAACCTAACCAAAAACCACCTAACTACTTAAATAAAACTAGCCTAACCTAACCTAAATAAACCTAACGAAACCTAACCTAACCTAACCAAATCTATCCTATTCAAACCTATCCTAACGTAATATAACAAAACGCAATCAAACTTAACGTAACTTAACCTAACCAAGATACATAGGCAGGTAGATACACAGATAGATGGGCAGGTAGGAAGGCTGACTAGCAAGAGAGATGGGTAGGTAGATAAATAGACAGATACGTAGGTAGGTAAGTAGGTATGTAGTAGATAACTAGATAGGTAGATACGTAGGCAAGTAGATAGAAGATAGAAGTAGATAGAAGTGTAGGTAGGAAGGTAGGTAGCCACTTTCCTAACTGGACCTATAAAGCATAGATATATACATACTTATACACACAGAAACACATACACATATAATGAATAAATAATTAGATGGATGAATATATAATATATACACATAGAATATATATGATGTACATACACACACACACACATATGTATGAATACATATTTACCTATCTATTTATCTACCAATCTATCTACCTATATAAATATGTGAGTGTATGTATGTATGTATGTATATCTATTATCTATGTGTGTGTGGTGTGTGTGTGTGTGTGTGTGTGTGTGTGTGTGGGTGGTGTGTGTGTGTGTGTGTGTTGTGTGTGTGCCTCTGACCTCGCCACTTCTCATGCTGGCCACACCCCCAACAGCACGAGGCTCCGCCCCCTCGGCGCCTATCTTCCCTCAGCCACACTCCAGCTGGCACTAAGCTTCGCCCCCTCATAGAGGCTCGGCCAATGGCATCCCAAGGAGGAGGGGGAGGTGGGGATCGACGAGGAAGGAGGCCCGCCATTGGATCATCCAGCGGGATTCTTCTCCCCATTGGCTGGAACGACGACGCTGCTCGAAGGCACAGCCGGAGACTCGGAAGGAAGAGAAGGGGAAGGGAAGAAGCCATCCAAATAAGACGAAGCAATAAGGGAAGAACGAGACAAAGAAAAAGGAGAAGACGAAAAGGGAAAGAAGCGATCCAAATAAAATGGAACAATAAGAAGAGAATAAGATTAATAATAATAATAAGAAGAAAAGAATAAGTTGAATAATAAGAAGAAAATAATAAGTTGAATAATAGAGAGAACAAGGAAAGTGGAATAAAAGATAGAAAAAAGATGGGAACAATAAGTTAATAAGAATAATAATAAGGCAAGAAGGAAAGTAGAAGAAACAATAGAATTAGATTAACAATAATAAAAATATGTGATAATGATAACAATAAAGCAATAAATGCAATAATAAATGAAATTAGAATGAAATAATAAATATAACAAGGTTAAGCAACAACAACGAAGAAGAAATCCAAAAGAAAGACAAAATAAAAAAGTAGAATATGAAAACATTAAAGATGAGAATGAAAAAAATAAGAAAAAGAAAGAAAATTTCAACACACAAACACACACACAAACACACACACACACACACACAAAACAACCACACAACACACACGCACGCACGCACACACACACACACACGCACTCACACACACACACACACACACACAAACACACACACACACACACACACACACACACACACACACATACACACACACACGCAAGGATGTATATATATTGATTACGGGAAAGATGAAGACAATAAAATTAATTAAATTAGTAGAAAAGGGGAAAAAAATAATAAGAAGAGGAAAAATGAAGAAGAGGAATATTGAGAAGCATAAAAATAAGATGAAAACATGAGCTGGAGGGGAAAAACGAAAATCAATAATTTGAAAACTGATTACAAAAACAGCTAGAAACAAATAATAAATAATGAAATAATATCTACGGAAGTAAAAAAAAATAAATAAATAAATAAAGGAAAAATTTCAATCATAGAAGATATTGAATAAATGATAAGTACAATAATATAAATTTTGTGTTGTATCTATTATCTGATTACTATTGTTTTTATTAACATGTAATCAGATAATAGATACAACACAAAATTATAAAAATATAAATAAATAATGAATCATGAAATGATAAGTAAATAAATAAGATACAATGATAATAAAATATTTAAATTATGAATGAATAAACAAACATAATAAAAAAAACATTATTATAAAATAAAAAAGGTAAATAAATAATCAATGATAATAAATATAAACTTATTCGCTTATCATTATTCTGTCCTTGTTAGTGGGGATTAATGAGGGGAATTAGGCCCCGGGCGGTTCATAATCATCTGCTGAATGGAGGATTGAAATATAACCGTAATGGTAAATTAACAAGGAAATTCATTATTAACGGAAGCAATTGTGTATCATCAATCAACCAATTATGTAATTTCAGTTGTTGAGTGAAATCAAACGGATTCATTTTAATAATAAAAAATAGAATTATCAATTTCTAAATTTTTTCCCATTTTAAATGATTAGTCATCCCTGTAATAAAAACATGACTCTCTAATACAAGAGGGTTTTCATGCGAGAGTCAAAGGAAAAATACATCAGTATGGCAACCAGAATGACAGAATGAATACCAGAATGACAGAAATGGCAACCAGGAGTAACAATTAACAACCAGAATGACAATGTTGCAACCGAAAAGGCAACATGAAACCAGAATGACAATATGACGATCAGAATTACAATGACATGAATGACAATGTGGCAACCAGAATGGCAATATGACAACCATAGTTATGACAATAATTTGAAACAAAAATGACATGACACCGGAATAAACGAAATGGCACCCAGAATGATATGACAACCATAATTACAATGACAATCATAATTAAAATGGCAACTAGAATGACTTGACAATATGGCAACATAATGACAATATGACAGCCAGAATGACAGCACGGCTACCAGAATGACAATATACGTCATTTTCTGAAATTTTCATTGGCCAGGATTTGTCGCTGTTTGCTTAACAGTCTAATCCGCTAATTTGCCATAACCCGCCCATTCTCCATGGTGTCCAGTTCTTAGTTTTTCATATGAAGCATTTATTATCATTTCGGGTGCTATGCGTTTTTACCTTGTGCGAAGCATTTTAGTACGTTAAGATCTTAATCATTACGCTTTTAGGAGAGTTTCTGAAAAGGAATGTTTTTTTCATTCATACTAAATACTAACAGCCTATGACATAAATGTGCAGTCGCCGACGCAGGTTTGTAAACTTTACCCTGGGCCCTGTTCGGTCACTCTCGGTAGATTCATCTCGTCAAGAGGACTGAGGCAGGCAGGGCAAGTCCTTCTCTTTCCATCTGAAGGGGTATGGGCTAACCCCCTCTTTACGGTAAAGTCAAGGGTCTCCATATTTTGAGAAGAATATGCGGGGTTTTTCAGATAGTGAGCATACACACGATCCTTCAAAGCGCCGTTTGCATATCGATTCTTGCTTTGACGGTTTCGGTTCATTTGATTGGGTGATGAGTGTGTCTGCCACGCAAGGGGTGTGGAGCTCTAGCGCCACGATTTCCGTCATCTTCAGTATCTCAAAGACAATTGATTCGCCTGAGCTCTCTATCGCTGTTTCTGTTTGGGGGTGTCTAATGGATTTTGAATTTGTTACTTCCGATAATAAATCAGCACTGATGGCTATGGGATTCGAATAAAGTTAATAACTTTCTCGTAAACCCATAACTCAAAAAAAACAATGATGAACGCACAACGGACAACGACATTTTTATGGGTGCTTGAAAAAAGGCAAGTCCGTCGCTGATTTTCCCTATTTCACATCATTCGCTGAAAATTTATAGTGTCCTGCTTTTCGAGAGAACACTGTGATGTAACGAAATATAGAGACTAGAGTGAAATCTGAAATACGTAATTGGTTGTGGAGCTCACACCGTCGAAATCCATTTTCAATTTGTTATCAAATCTGCTTACACACCCATCAAAACTTTTGTAACTAGCATGTCGCACGTTTAATATGGACAGTAAAATGCTTTAAAAGTACCGACAGAAACTCGGGGTAGTAGCGTCCGACATTTAAAACTGCCCCGCCGCTCTTCAGGCCCTTCTTGCTGCAACATGGCCAGACACATTGATTTGCCCAGTAAGCAATTTATTAGTTTATGTAAATACTCGATTGTTCTCGTGGTATTACTCTTGTATTGTCATATCATATATGTCATATCCTTTTAGGCAGAAACATGGAAGTTCTTTCGGGCTTCATCTACATTTATTGTCATATTTTAAATATGACAATAAATGTAAAAAAAAAAAAAAATAAATAAAATAATAAAAATAATAATAATCATAAATAATTATAAAAATAATAATTACAACAACAATAATAATAATAATAATAATAATAGTAATAATAATAATAATAATAATAATAATAATAATAATAATAATAATAATAAAAGAAAGAAAACGAAGTGGTAGCATTGTTTACTAAGGAAGGAAAAGATATCGGATGACGAGTTTTTAAATATTAAAGATGAGTTTCCTAGATTGACTCGCTCTGATGTTTGCATATATTATTTTCTCATAACAGATGGCTGGTTGACACAACGAAAGAAAGAACGAGTTAATAAAGAGAGAGAGATAGAAGAAGAGAGAGAGAGAGAGCGACAATTATTTGAGGTTCATTGATTTTTTTTTCTCTCCCTCTCTATCCTGCTTTATCGACCTTTATCAGTCCTCTATTCGTTTCTCTTCTCTCTCTCCTCCTCCTTCTTCTGCCTTATTTCCTCGTTTATTCCCCGTTTCTTCTTTTTTCAATCCTTTTCTTATCTTTCTCAAAGTAAAATATTTGTTTTGTTTAGTTTAATCCTTTATATACCACCCCGGCTAACTTCACAGGCGTGGGCAAGCTGTCGTACATTGATGCTTGGTTATAATATATCATTATGCTATAACACCCTTATGATAAGTACTATATCAGTAAAGGAAAGGAAGAATTACACAGTCGTTTATCTACTCATCTGCCATGCCATCAGAGGATATGAGATAGTTTACATAGTTCTCCGTACCTCATGCTAGGTGTCTGAAAGGCTGTAACACATGGCACTCGGAGATATAATGTACAAGTGTTCGCTTATATTCTTCATTACAAAGTTTATACTTAGTTTCTTCGACATTACAAACTGCACTGACCTGCCATTACAATCTATACCCAAGCTTGATTCTTGCGGTCACAATATCACACTGCCTTGTTCTTGTTTATATAAACCATACGTGAATGAATTTTGCCTAAACTGGTCATAGTGCTTTATGCTACAGTTTTTTAAGGCGATGAGAATTAATCAACTCAGTCAAAATCCTGTTGAAGGAAGCTTTAATGCTGTATAAAATCCTAGAAATAGGTACCCCAAGATCTATATCCTCACTTTGCTTGTCACATGCTCAGTTTGCTATCAGCATGATCATGCCTAGGGATTCCAAATGCGATGGAATCCAAAACAAAACGTATGTTATGACCTCGGTCTTTTGCACGAAACACGTTTATCCTGATGTCATTTGCGATATTTCCTGTGCCTTTGGAGTGTTCAGAGCCTGGAAAGCACTCTGTGAATCACAAAATTACCCCTGAGCCTTCATTCATAGAAATTCGGTGGCCATGAATATTCCTACCATCTAAGTTTGCGTAGTACTAGCCCAGTCATGAACCCTCCTACAATCCTGGTGCTGCAAAATATTGGTTTTTATATACAAAAAAGGCACATCCTGCTCTGCTCCCAGACTGCAAGAACCCGTCAGTGTAGCTTTCAAGATGCTCATTTATAATAGGTAGCGCATGCTGCTTAAGTATAGCAGGGGGGACGTCCATGTAGGGTCTTAGTTATGGGTATGTTCAGCTGAGCTAAGTGTTTATATGTCACTTGTATCCATGGATTGGAATATGAATCGGTGTTGTCATTCAAAGTCAGCTCCTCTGTTCTTTGTTTTAGTTGTCTTTGGAACTCTGTACAATGGAGGGGTTCTCTAATGGATTTGACACCAAATGTGGTATTTATGTATAATATTCTTTCGTAAACTGAAGGTAAGTTCAGTTTAGTTCTCCTATTCACAATCCTTGTTGTTCTAGGGGCACCAAGAATGATCCTCATGGCTTCATTTTGTACATGTTCTAAACTAGTCAACTCTGATTCCTTGAACAATACTAGGTGTAATGCATGATAATATATGACTGACCGTATGTATGACAAGTAAAAGAGTTGCAATATTGATATTGATACCAAGGTCTTTGCCAACAAGTGTCCTAAGTGGCTTCAGCCGCTCCCACTGCCTTTTCTTCAGGTTTCTGATAAGCTCTGCATCATTGACAATCACCCGAGGTATCAGTACTGGTGGCAGAGATCCAGCTCATTGTTATCTATATGAAACCTTGGCAGAGGGATTGTCTTAGGGCTATGCGCCTTTTTTTTCAGTCGTGATTATCAAACCACACTCAATAACCCCTGCTGAAGGTATATCTAGAATCCCTTGCATCCTTTCCTCAGATGAGGATTTAATGCAAATATCATCGGCATAGCAAATAATGGAGTTGTAGTGTACCGATCCTTAAGACATTTAATTTCCATTATTCGTGTCTCCGCTGTGGAGATACTTATGTACATAAGTAGCGCTCACTGCCACCACCCGCTTAATACATATGGGAACGAGGTGTATTTTGGGAGAAGTCAATGTTTAATTGAGTGTTGTGGAAATGAGGGGCAGGTCATGTTCAAATGTTGGAGTGTGTATAGTGTAAAATGTATGAACCAGCGAGACAAAAGAATGGTAAGACGTAACCTGAGGGAGGAGACGAACACGGGGATTTCACCACGTGTAAAAGATTTACGATAAGGCTATTTCGGAATTAACAGTTTATTCCCCTACAGGACAATCAGCAAAGCTCATCAGTTTTAATTCCCTTACAGGTAGATCAGCAAAACCCATCTTAAAATTTCCTAAGAATAAGTAGAAAAAAGATCACAGAACTAAAATTTTTATTATAAAGCAAAGGTTTAATTAAAAGGTTAATAAGAACAAGAACCATATCTTTTAAAATCGCGAAACTAAAAAGGGAACTGAATACTAGTTCCTTTTAAGACTTAAAATTTATAAAAAATTGAAGCCATTATGCCAAAATAAAAGAGCACCAGCCTATTGTTCACTCGCTCGAGTGTATATTCCTCTAGATGAATACTCTGCCACTGAAAAAACAGTTCTCAAACCACAACACCTTGCTCAAAGGTGCGCTGTAATCAGATCCCATACTATCCAAACAAAAAGGGAAACACACACACAACACACACACACACACACACACACACAAAAAAAAAAAAAAAAAAAAAAAAAAAACAGAGGACAGCCCAGTCTGGGGTGCCTGCTGCCTCAGCCTGCAGCAGTTACCACTCGAAAAGGTGAGGAAGGCCTAATTATAGGTGCGAATCTTTACGTGCTACAGTTTTATTTTCCTCTTTGGTCAGGCAATCCCTAATGATTAGGTGGGAAAATATCCCTTAGAAGATAAGTTTGTTTAAAAGATTAAATTTCTTATAAAAAATACTAATAACTTTGAAAAAGTTAAATACTAATTAAGAGCAAAACTTGAAGCTATAACTAAATTAGTTTCTTTCATTTTGGTTTCCTCAAGCCTATGGCCCTTAACGCTGCGCTCCCACGTGGTGATATACGTGGTTTTACATCGAGAGGTGCTCTCATAATTAATTCTAATAGGCTTCCATAAAATAACACGAAAAGATGAAACAGGAGAGAGAGAGAAAAAAAAGATATTTATATATATATATATATATATATATATATATATAATAATATATATATATACATATATAAATCTAAACTAAAAATCCCCGCTCCTAGGACATCCGTGCAGCGTCTTCTTCCGCAAGAGGGGATGGTGTCTTCGCCTCCCCGACAGTCGGTGTCCAGCTAGCTCCGTCCATCCAACTTGTATTAAGGGCAAGAGAGTTAGCACGTCCATATTTAAACCTGGAGTGAGGCACCGTAGAGTTTTTTCCCAAAGGGACACTTCGGCTTACATATGAAGTCAGGCTGCCGAGGGAGAAATCCATATCGTGTTTAAAATTTCCGTTATAACCCGACAGTCCACTACAGAGTCATTGCCCTCAAGTTTTATATCGCCAAGTAATCTATGCATTAGGATATTGAATAGCATGGGACTTAGTACACCTTCCTGAGGTGTGCCGAGTTCAAATGCTTTTGTATGAGTACTCTTAATGCGCCTGAAGAGAACCTGAGCCGCCGATTCGATAGATATATTTGAATCCATGTTAACAATTTTCCCTGAATACCAAAACTAGGTAGTTCTCAAGAATTATTTCTTTTTGCAAATCAAAGAAGATTTAAGATCAAAAAATCGGTTTGTTGCGGGGTTTTTGCTTGTTAATATTCGCAAA
This sequence comes from Penaeus monodon, assembly GCF_015228065.2. Lineage (NCBI taxonomy): Eukaryota > Metazoa > Arthropoda > Malacostraca > Decapoda > Penaeidae > Penaeus > Penaeus monodon. Next base: position 48,164 of record NW_023663548.1, on the reverse strand, counting down.
AAAAGCTGACGCTGCCCTGGGAGAATACTAAACCCGTTAGTTATCCTCTCAAATACTTTGCACGACGGAGGTCAAGGAAAAAGGGCCTTATTTTTCAGATTTGGGGTTTGATATGGGAATGATTAACTTTTTTGTCCCGGGCTTGGAAATTCCTTTGATAGGGTAAGCTATCAGGGGAAAAGTTGGTTTCCCGGGGACCTGAGCAATTTGGCGAAGAACGTTTAAATAAAGTCATCTTCGCCAGGCCTTTTAGAAGGCATTACAGTTCCCACTCGGTTTTTGGCAAAGTCAGGGGGCAATAGCAGCACAGGCTATGCTATATTTAAATTTTTATTATTTTTGACTTTTTTAGTTTATTTAACCCCTTTTGGGAATGAGTTTAGGGGGGAATTCCCGGGCCCTGCTTAGCAGCATATTTGCCTGTTCTTTTGGGAGGAAAAATGCGGTGCCGTGAAGCTTTACCCGTCAGCCCATTTAATTTTTTCCTTGTCAACCACAGAAGTTGACTATTTATACCTTTGCAGGAATTGTTTCCCATCTTTAAAAGAATTGGTTTTTTAATTTTCCGAATTTTTGTTGGGTTTAAGAAACTGCAGATATCTGTCTTACTATCTTTATGACAAAAGCAAGCTCCTGGGGGTTTTTTGTTCCTTTGGGCCCGAATTGGGGCTTGATCCATCCGGGCATGGGGGGCCCGGGGCCCTTTTCCTTTGAGAGTTTTCGCGAACAGACCCATGTGTTATATAGTCGGGGGACAACTTTGATTAAATCCCGAGAGAAATTTTCAACGTTGTTTTTTCATAGGTGTTATACCCGTCATAGACCCGTGCCTGAAGTAGCTCCCGGGCCCCGGGGAATAATTATTCTGAGCCTAGGTGTTTTAGGGGCTGAGTCGCGTCTACAATATAGTTATTCGGTTTCCAACAAAATAAAAAAATAGTAAAAATATCGTAAAGTAATAAAAAATGTAAAATAATAATAAAATAATATGAAATAAAGCAAAATTTAAAAAGTTGGGAACAAAGGGAAAGTGGTTACTTTAATATAACCTTTAAAAAAACAATAAAAGGGGCAAAATAAAAAGAATGTGGAAAAAAAATGCAAGCACAAACTGAAAATGGGGTGATATGGTTTTGAGCAAAATCAAAGTGGAAGTCAGGCTTCCCCTGTTTTGAAAGTGGAAGTCAGTGTTTCAGTATTTTGAAAGCGAATCTCATGTTTCAGTGCTCAGAAAGCGGAATGTCAGTGTTTCCCGTATAAGAAAGAAAATGCAATGTTTCCGTACTAAGAAAGCGGAATTTTAAGTTTCCAGTATAAAAAGCGGAATTCAGTGTTTCCCGTACTAAAAAAGGGAAAGTCAGTGTTTCCGTATAAAAAGCGGTATTTTTTAGTGTTTCCATAAAGAAAGCGGAAAGTCAGTGTTTCCAGGCTCAGAAAAGGAATGTCAGTTTCCAGTGCAAGAAGCGGAATGTCAGTGTTTCCAAATGCTCGGAAAGCGGAAGTAGTGTTTTCCCGTACCCGAAAGCGGGAAAGCAAGTTTTAACTCAGAAAACGGGAAATTTGTTTTCCGTATAAGAAAGCGGAATGTCAGTGTTTCCCGTGCTAAAAAGCGGGAAAGTCAGTGTTTCCAGTACTAAGAAAGCGGGAAAAAGCAGGTTTCCAGTATCGAAAGCGAATGTCAGTGTTTTCCCGTACCGCAAGGGGGAATTCGTGTTTCCCGTACTCAGAAACGGAAACAGTGTTTCCCGTACTAGAAAGTGAAGTCGTGTTTCCACACTCAGAAAGCGGAAGCCCCAGTGTTTCATATCAGAAAGCAGAATGTCAGTGTTTCAGTACTAAAAAAGAGGGAAGTCAGGTTTCAGTACCAGAAAACGGGAATGTCAGTGTTTTTCCCGACTCGAAAACGGAATGTCAGTGTTCCAGTACAAGAAAGCGGAATGTCGGTTTCCAGTTCAGAAAGGAAAAAATCAGGTTTCCCGTACTCAGAAAGCGGGAAGTCAGTGTTTCCAGTACTAGAAAGGGAATGTCAGTTTTCCCGTACTCAGAAAGCGGAATGTATGTGTTTCCAGTCGCAGAAAGCGGGTGTCAGGTTTTCCCGTAAAAAAAAAAAAACGGATGCCAGGTTCCGTACTCAAAACGGGAAAGTCAGTGTTTCCAGTACAGAAAGCGGAATGCAGTGTTCCATACTCAGGAAGGGGAATGGATGGGGGTTTCGCACTCAGAAAGGGGAATACATTTTTTCCGAACTCAAAAAGCGGAATGTCAGTGTTTCAGTTAAGAAAGGGAGAATGCAGTGTTTCGAGTACTCAGAAAGCAGAAAGTCAGTGTTTCCGTATCAGAAAGCGGAAAAGTCAGTGTTTTAGAAAATCGAAAGGGGGAAAGTAAGTGTTTCCCGTACAAAAGCGGAATGCAGTGTTTTTGTACTGAAAGCGGGAAGTCAGTGTTTTGTACTCGAAAGCGGAATGTCAGTGTTTCCCTACTCAGAAAAAGGGGGTGTCAGTGTTTCCCGTGTAAAAGGGGCGGAATGCAGTGTTCTATAAGAAAACGGAATTTGTTTTCCCCTTACTGAAAGCGAAAGTCAGGTTTCAGTACTCAGAAACGGAAAATCATGTTTCCAGTACTAAGAAAACAGAAATTTAGGTTTCCAGTATCAGAAAGGGAAAAAGTCATGTTTTTGTACTCAGAAACGGAAGTATGTGTTTCCCGAAATCAGAAAGGGGGGAAAACAAGTGTTTCCCGACCAGAAAGCGGATGTCAGTGGTTCCCGTACTAAAAAAGCGGAAAGCAGGTTTCCAATACCCGAAAACGGAATGTCGTGTTTCCCGTATCGAATGCAAATGTCGTGATTGCGTCCAGAAAGCGGAAGTCAGTGTTTTCCCGGGATCAGAAAACGGGAAGTCAGTGTTTCCATACTCAAAACGAATGTCAGTGTTTTTATTTCTCAGAAAAAACGGAATTCAGGTTTCCATTTCCAGAAAAACGGGAAAGCGTGTTTCCAAAGCTCGGAAACGGGTATCAGTGTTTCCAAGTCGGAAAGCGGAAAAATCAGGTTTCCCGTACCAGAAAGCGGAATGTCAGTGTTTCCATACTAAAAAAGCGGAATGTCAGTGTTTCCATTATCAAAGCGGAAGTGGGGTTTTTTCCCTACTAAAAAAAGGGAAGTCAGTGTTCCAGTGCAAGAAAACGGAAACGTGTTTTCCCTATTAAGAAAGCGGAAAGTCATTTTTTTCCGTACTAAGAAAGGGGAATGTAGTGTTCCAGTACTAAGAAAAACGGAAAAGCCCGTTTTCCAGTACTCAGAAAGCGGAAGTCATGTTCCCATACTGAAAAAGGGGAAAGTCGTGTTTCCCCGTACTCAGAAACCGGAAAAGTCGGTTTCCGTACTCAGAAGTGTAAAGAGTGTTTCCGTACTCAAAAAGCGGGAAAGCCCGTGATTTAGTATCAGAAAGCAGAATGTCAGTGTTTCAGTATAAGAAAGCGGAATGTCAGTGTTTCTTACTCAAAAGGGAAATCAGTGTTTCCCGTATCGAAAGCGGAATGCAGGTTTCCCGTATAGAAACGGATTGTATGTGTTTCGTACGCAGAAAGTGGAAGCGGTTTCCTTAAAAAAAAAGCGGGGGTGCCAGGGGTTTCCCGTATCAGAAAACGGAATGTCGGTTTCCAGTACTCAGAAGCGGAAGTCAGGTTTCCCGAATCAAAAAGGGGAATGGAGTGTTTCCATACCAGAAAACGGAATTTCAGGGTTTTCCCGTATAAGAAAGCGGAATTTCAGGTTTCCAGTAGCAGAAAGCGGGAAAGTCAGGGGTTCCCGAATCAGAAAGGGGAAGTAAGTGTTTCCCGTACTCAAAAGCGAAAGTCAGTGTTTTTAGTATAAAGAAAGCGGGAAAAGTCAGGTTTCCCGTGCTCAGGAAAGGAAGTCCTGTTTCCCAAACTCAGAAAGCGGAATGTCAGTGTTTCCCGTACCAGAAAAGAAGAATGTCAGTGTTGCAATACTCAGAAAAACGGAATGTCGTGTTTTCCCTTTCCAGAAGCGGAATGAGTGTTTCCAGAATAAGAAAAGGGGAAAGTAAGTGTTTCCCGTATCAGAAAAACGGAAAAGTCAGTGTTTTTCCCTACCATAAAGGGGGGGTGGCAGTTTTCCAATATCAGGAAGGGAATTTTAGGGTTTTCCCAAAACTCAGAAAGCGGAATGCAGTGTTTCCCAAAATCAGAAAAGAATTCATGTTGCAGTATCAGAAAGCGGAATGTCATTTTTCCCTTATCAGAAAGCGGAATGTCGTGTTTCCCGTACCCGAAAGCGGGGTTTCAGCGTTTTCCCGTACTCTTAAGGGGTGTCAATGTTTCTAATACAGAAAGCGAAAAGTCAGTTTTCCGTACAAGAAAGCGGAATTCTTGGTTTCCGTGCCAGAAAGCGGAATGTCTGTGTTTCCAGTACCAAAAGGGGGAAGGATTGTTTTTGTACTCAGAAAGGGGGAAAGTCAGTGTTTCCAGACTCAGAAAGCGGAATGTCAGGTTTCCCCTACTAAAAAAAGGGGAAGGCAGTGTTCCAGTACTCAGAAAGCGGGAAGGCAGTGTTTCCAACTTAGAAAAGGGACTGTCAGTGTTTCCATACTAAAAAGAGAATGTCATGTTTCCAGTACCCGAAAACGGAAAGTCAGTGTTCATATCAGAAAGCGGAATGTCATGTTTTCCGAAAATCAGAAAAGGGGAAAAACAAGTGTTTTCCAGTACTCAGAAAGCGGAAAGTCTGTTTTCCCGTATTAAAAAAGGGAAGTCGTGTTTTCCCGTATCAGAAAGCGGAATGTCAGGTTTTTCCCTACCAGAAAACGGGGTTCAGCGTTCCATACCAGAAAAAGGGGTTCCCCTGTTTCCCCTTACAAAAAAGGGAAGCAATGTTTTTTAAAAAAAAAGGAAAGTCAGTGTTTCCCGTACTAAGAAAGCGGAATGCAGTGTTACGTACTAGAAAAAGGAATGTCTGTTTTCCCGTCTCAGAAAACGGAATTTAGGTTTCCAGTGCTCAGAAAGCGGAATATCTGTTTTCAGTGCTGAGAAAGCGGTGTAGTGTTTCCCGTACTAAGAAAGGGAATGTCATGTTTTCCCGTATTCAGAAAGCGGAATGTCAGGTTTCATACTAAGAAAGCAGAATGTCAGTGTTTCCCGTATAAGAAAAACGGAAAAGTCATTTTTTCCATACTAAGAAAACGAATGTGGTTTCCAGAAATCAGAAAACGGAATATCAGTGTTTCAGTATTAAAAAAGGGGAATTCAGTGTTTCATCTAAGAAAAAAAGGGGGGGGGAACAAAAAAAAGGGGTTTCCCGTATAAGAGAGCGGAATGTCTGTTTCAGATCTAAAGCGGAATGTCAGTGTTTCCAACTAAGAAAGCGGAAATTTAGTTTTCCCGTATAAGAAAGCGGAATGTCAGTGTTCCAGTGCTCAGAAAAAGAATGTTAGTGTTTTTAGTATTAAAAAGCGGAAAGTCAGTGTTTCCCGTATTCAGAACGAAAGTCAGTTTTCCCCTAACAGAAAAAAGGAAAAGTCAGTTTTCCCGTATAAAAAAGCGGAAGTCGTCTTCCTTTTTCGACAGCAGAAGTCAGTGTTTCCCTACTCGGAAAACAGAATGTCATGTTTCCATATCAGAAAGCGGAATGCAGGGGTTTTCCCGTACTCAGAAAGCGGAAGCAGTTTTTCCCGGGGTAAAAAGCAGAATTCAGTGTTCCAGTACTCAGAAAGCAAATGTCAGTGTTTCCATAAAAACCCCGAAGCGAAATGTCAGTGTTTCCGCACTAAAAAAACGGAAGTCAGTGTTTTCCAGTATCAAAAGGGGAAAGTCAGTTTCCCTTTTCAGAACCGGAAAAGTCAGTGTTTCTATATCGAAAAAAGGAAGCCAGTGTTTTATACTAAGAAAGGGGGGAAAGTCATATTTCCAAAACTCAGAAAAACGAAAGGTCCTTTTCCCGTACCCGAAAAGGGGGAAGTCGCGTTTCCCGTATCAGAAAACGGATTTTCATGTTTTCCCAAAGCTCAGAAAACGGGAAAGTCATTGTTTCCAGTACTAAGAAAGCGGAATGCAGTTTTCCCGAACTCAGAAAAAGGAATCCCGTGTTTCCAGTATTAGTAAAGGGGGAAGTCATGTTCCCGACAAGAAAACGGGAAAGTCAGTGTTTCCCCTACCCAAAACGGAAGCAGTTTCCAGTACTAAAAAGCGGAAGTCAGTGTTTCCAGACCATAAAGCGGAAGTCAGTGTTTCCAGTACTCAGAAGCGGAATGTAGTGTTTCCAGAGCTCAGAAAAAAAGAATGTCGTGTTTCCCGTATTCAAAAGGGAAAAGTCAGTGTTTCCCGTATTCAGAAAGCGAAAAGTCAGTGTTTCCCGTAATCAGAAAGCGGAAAGTCATGTTTCTGACTAAGAAAGCGGAAAAGTCAGTGCTTCAGTACTCAGACGAGAATTCAGGTTTCCGTACTCGGAAAGCATAATGTCAGTGTTCCATTTTCCCGAAAACGGATGTCAGTGTTTCCCGTACTCAAAGGGAATGTCGTGTTTCCAGGAGTAAGAAAACAGAAGTCAGTGTTTTCCGACTCAAAAGCAGAAATTTGTGTTTCCGTTTTCAAAAGGGAAGTCGGTTTCAGTACTAAAAAAGCGAAAAGTCAGTGTTTCCCGTACTTTAGAAAGGGGAATGGAGCGTTTCCAGTACTTAGAAAGGGGAAGTCAGGTTTCCAGTATCAGAAAGGGGAAAAGGCAGCGTTTCCAGTACTTAGAAAGGGGAAAGGCAGGTTTCCCTACTCAGAAAGGGGAAAGTCAGGTTCCCGTATTTAGAAACCGGGATGTCAGTGTTTCCCGTACTCAGAAAAAAGGAATCCCGTGTTTCATTACTAAGAAAACGGGTTTTAGTGTTTCCAGTGTCAGAAAGCGGGGAAATTCAGTGTTTCCATTTTTAAAAAAAGGGAAGTCAGGTTTCCCGTACTAAAAAAGGGGAACGCAGTGTTTTTAGTATTCAGAAAGGGGAATGTCAGTGTTCCAGTATTCAGAAAGGGAATGTCAGTGTTTCCCGTATCAGAAAGCGGAATGCAGTGTTTCCCGTATTCGAAAGGGGGAAAGTCAGTGTTTTCCCCTACCAGAAAACGGAATGTCAGTGTTTCCCTACTAGAAAGCGGGGAAATTTAGTGTTTTTAAGTATCAGAAAACGGAAAAGTATGTTTTCCCCAAAATCAGAAAGCGGGAAGTCAGTGTTTCCCGTAAAAGGAAGGGTTTTTTTTTCCAGTACTCCCCGAAAGCGGAAGTCAGGTTTCCAAAACCAGAAATCGGAATTTTAGTGTTCCAGTATTCCGAAAGCAAAATGTCAGTGTTTTCCCGTACTCGAAAGGGAAGTCATGTTTCCCGTACTCAGAAAGCGAAGTCAGTGTTTCCCGTACTCAGAAAGGGGGAAATTTAGTGTTTCTGTACTCGAAGGGAAAGTCAGTGTTTCCCTACTCATAAACGGAATATTGTGGTTCCTATCAGAAAGCGGAAGTCAGGGTTTCAGTACTCAGAAAGCGGAATGTCAGGGTTTTCCCGTACTCAGAAATCGAAAAGTCAGTGTTCCAGTACTCAAAGCGGAATGTCAGGTTTTTCCCACTTTTGAAAGCGGGAAAGTCGTGTTCCAGTACTCAGAAAACGGAAGCAGTGTTCCATACTCAAAAGCGGAAGTTTGTGTTTTCCATACTAAGAAAAACGGTATGTCAGGCTTTCCCAAAACTCAGAAAACGGGAAGTCAGTATTTTCGTATAAGAAAACGGAAGTCGTGTTTTCCCTACCAGAAAGGGGATGGCGTGTTTCCAGTATTTAGGAAGCGGAATGTCAATGTTTCCAGTATCATAAAGGGGGGGTGGCAGTGTTTCCCAAAATCAGGACGGAATGTCAATGTTTCCCTACTCAAAAAACGGAATGTCAGTGTTTCCTACTAAGAAAGCGGAAGGGCGTGTATCCTACCAAAAATCGGAAAGTCAGTGTTTTTTATTACTCAGAAAGCGGAAAGTCAGGTTTCAGAGTAAGAAAGCGAAGTCAAGTTTCCCGTATCAGAAAAAAGGAAGTCCCTTTTTCCACTACTAAGAAAGGGATTTCATGTTCCCAGTACTAAGAAAAGGGTATGGTTTTAAAGGGTTAAAAAACAAGTAAATATGAACATCTAAGGTCATGGATAAGTTAAGTTAGGGGAAGGGTGGGTTTAGTTTTGATTAGTTGTCTAAGCTGGGGAAAGGAATTGGGAAGTGAAAGGGTTTTGAGTGGGTGTGATAAGAGTTAGATTAGATGGAGGGTATGAGAGGGAAAGAGAATAGGTTTTGAAACAGAAAATGTGGGTTTTGTAAGGGTGTTGATAGGTTTGGGGGGTCGGTGAAGGGAGGATAGGTGGGGGAAAGCAGAGGTAAGTATGGACGAGACATAAAGGGAATGTGGGGAAGAGACAATGATAATTGGGGATTGGTATTGGAGGATGTGTAAGAAAGGTCTCTTGAAGGCAAAGGATATGACAAAGGTCAGGTCTGTGAGAGCGGAAACCGCGAATATTCCAATGAAGTATAGTTATACTTTAGTGATATAGATTGTAGTACGTTTTGGAGATTTTGAGGGGGAAGCAGCTAGAAGGTGGGATAAGGACCAAGAGGTCTGATATGGGAGAGGTGTGGGAGTTGGTGTTCTACTAGGAGGGGGTAAGGGGATATTTGTGACATAAGGGATTCACGTGTATAAGGGATAGAGGGGATGGTGGGAGGGTTACATAAGGGATTCACGTGTGTATCCAGGGGGAATGGAAGGGATAGAGGGGATGGTGGGAGGGTTAATGTGGGCGGGGTTGGGATCGGGGTGGATGGGCTGTGTTGGGAGGGGTTAGGAGGATAGGATGTAGGGGGGATATCGTTAGGAGGAGGATGGACATCAGCTGTTACTTGCAGTGTGAAAGGAGCATGAGTTGTAAGATTTGGAGGTTGAGTGTCAGTTTCCATTAAGTAATCTTGAATATTTCAATAGTTTCTTCTGAGGAGTTGGTTGGGGAGTTTGGGGGATAAAGGTTTTCTTGTGAGGGGGGAAGAGAGGATTGGTGTCTCAAGCGTAGGGGCAAAGGAAGGTGGAGGTGATTGTGTGGTAGGGGAAGAGGGGGTGGAACGTTTGTTCTGTCTGTTACGGGTAGTGCGGGGAGGGAGAGAGGAAGGTGTTGGGGTTGTAGTGGTGATTGGAGTATCTGTAGTAGAGATTGGAGTGTCTGGGTTTAGGATGGCAAAAGAGTTTGACTGGGGAAGGTAGGAGGTAGAAGAGGGGGAGTTAGATGTAGGGTGGGGTGGGTTAGGAAAATTTGGTAGAATGAGCAGTATTACTGGAGTAAGGAGTAAGAGAGAAACCACGTCGACGTGCTTCCTCTCTGGCTTCACATAGTGTGAGTTCAAGTTTGAATCTGAGAGTTGCTACCTCAGACTCAAATTTGTAGGTGGGACAGCCCCTATAAAATACATTATGGGGGCCGCCACAGTTGGCACATGTGCGTGATTGTGCAGAGCAGTTAGATCGGGTATGGCCAGGGTTTGGGCACATAGTGGGCATCTGGCTGTGGAACGGCAATGTTTGGCTGGATGTCCTAGACGCCAACAATTTTGGCACTGACGTGGAGGAGGTTGGTATGGACGAACAGGGAGGGATTCTCCTCCTATGTAGACGTTAAAGGGAAGATCATGTCTACGGAAGGTAATTTTGGCTATGTTAGTGGGTTTCTTTCGATGACCTCTGGGGGAATGGAGTACCCTTGTACTGATGTTGCATCATAGTCTGTGAGACAGGCAAGTAGGTCTTCTCCACAGTCTGACCAATCTTTGTCATAGACTGGGCAATTTGCTGGGGAGATTGAAACTGTTCCGGTGCAAGTATTGAGGGTTGCATGGGGTTCTGCAAGGATGGGGTTACCATATAGGTCAGTTAGTTTTGTTAATGCTATAGCTTGGTTTTCGGATGTTACTGTGACAAGACGGGAGCGGTCGGGTCGGCAACGGAAAGAGACTTTACCTACTTGTTTTTGGAGACATTGTTGGAAGAGAAGGGTGTTGTCAGAGTAGGGAGCTGTGGGAGGGATCACGAAAAATCGGTCCCATTTGGCTGCACTAAAGAGAGTATTCAAGATTGTTGTAGAGATAGGGGTAGTAGAAGGGCGGGGCGTGACGAAGATGGAGTAGTGTTGAGGGAGGTAGTGTTATGGAGAGGTGGGCAATAAGGCTGTAAGGTATTAATAAGGGAGGATGGGGTGGTTGATGTTGGAGGTTGTGGGGATAGAGGTGTTGAAGTTGAGCATGCTGGAAGAGTGGAAATGTTCCTTAAGGGTTGATTGTTGGCTACTGTACTAGTAGGCATTGATGAGGGGGTAGTTATTGCAGTGTTCGGAGCCGTGGTCAAAGGAGAGCCTGGGGTCAGGGAATCGGGTGGGTAACATCGTTGGGCTATTTGATAAAGGGCAAGCCTCATTGCCCCTAATAGTGGGGATATTTTTCATTACTGGCATGGTAAGCCTGGTTATGTTGGGGATAAAAACAGTCCACCCCTCAGGGTCCCTTGAGGGTAAGGGCTAGGTAACAAATCAGGGGAATACCGTGCCCATGGCTCCCTCAGGCCGTTCAGGACTGGCACAAAGTCAGCCATTCATCCTCTCAGCACGGCTCTCACACCTTAGGAGGTGGATAGCAGAAGGGTTTGGTGAAGGGACAGAAACGAAAAGTGGGAAGGAAAAAAAAAAAGGCCATGCAAAATTAGTTGAGTCCAGGGCTGAGTCCCAAGGTTGGGGAGTTCCCCATCATTGGGTCCCAGTCTCCGCCTCCTAAGCCCCCCCACGAAAGGGGGGGACTAAAAATGTCAGTGTTTCCAGTACTAAGAAAGCGGAATGTTAGTGTTTCCAGAACTCAGAAAGCGGAATGTCAGTGTTTCCAGTACTCAGAAAGCGGAATGTCAGTGTTTCCAGTACTCAAAAAGCGGAATGTCAGTGTTTCCAGTACTCAGAAAGCGGAATGTTAGTGTTCCAGTACTCAGAAAACGGAATGTCGTGTTTCCAGTACTAAGAAAGCAAAATGTAATTGTTTCCAGTATCAGAAAGCGGATTGTCAGTGCTTCCAGTACTCAGAAAGCGGAAAGTCAGTGTTTCCATTACTAAGAAAGCTGATATCAGTGTTCCAGTACTAAGAAACCAGAATGTCACTGTTTCCCAAAA
>NW_023663548.1:12500-36848 GCF_015228065.2 Penaeus monodon | reverse complement strand
TATATTTGCAAAGACTATAATCAATATCTGTACAAATGTTTACAAAGCATAATATAACAAAAATGCAAACTGAATAAGAATATCTCAACAGAATTTCTAAACTCGTGGGAACCGATTGATAAACTTGCGAATCCTCTCTTCTTTTAACATGTATTTACTAATCGTTCTTACATCCCAAAGGCATCTTCATAATAGAATACATTCAGTGAAAAGGATCATGAAACTCTTGTTGTACCCAATATGCTTTAATAAGGACTTTCAAGCCTACACAAACACTGTCCTAACAAGTGATAAACAACAAATAGATAAAAATAACAGGCTTATATTTTTTGTGTAAATGTAAATTCGATTAGTACCACTACGCACGTTGAAAATTGCAGGCTTATACAACAGTTAATCATAATATAAACAGGTGCAACCCCTAGATATTCTTGTTTACATGGCAGTAAAGGGTATATGACGGGAGCAACATACAGTCGAGGAGGTAAGTATAGAGAAAGGGTTGAAATCCCAGTCCTAAAGGGGGAAAGCGCCAACCGAAGCAATATTTCTAAATGAACAAGTAAAAAGCATGTTTAGGAGAAAAAATATTCGCATTACCTCATAACAAGAGAAGGGAAAAGCTTCTGGTCATAACTTAGAGAAAGCAAAATGCCCTTTTTTTCAAATACAAGGGTGATTGAAGTATATGATATGAACTGAGCAGTTTTTCACGACTGGGAAATATATGTAAGTGTTAAAATGTTATAGCATGCTCATCATCTTAACAAAAAGTCAGTTTGGTTTTAAAAGTCTTATTATCTAAAAGATGCCTTCCTAAACTCTGGGACAATGCTCCAGGCAATATCCAGTAACGGACGGACCCAGGCAGGTATCAGGGAAATACCCTGCTTGACACGAGATAATGACTTCACAGACATACTAAGGACCATTAATGGGACGGGCGAAGTGAGGAAGAGCGAACCATAGAGTGACACCATGGGAAGTACTTTTCTCGTTCCTTCTTGAAGAATGCATATTTAATGAAGTATCTACATGGAGATCGCCCCCTTCAATCATTTGACCAAGGTAAACCCCCATGTTCTCAGATAGCTAGAAAAGTTTTAGAAATGCTCGCCTCGGTGTTGATTCTTCGTAGCACATCGTTTTCACACCCCACTCGTTCGCTAGCTCACGGTTCTGTTCTCCCTATCAAACATGCCATTATCTTGTTGCAGGCCTCACCCTTCTCCTAAATCTGTCCTCCTCCCCTCTCCCTCGATAAGCACGCGTTGTGGATCTTCGTAGCACATCGTTCTTCACACCACTCGTTCCGCTAGCTCACTGTCGTTCTCCCTATCAAAACATGTCATTCTTGTTGGCGAGGCCTCACCCTTCTCCTAAAATCATGCTCCTCCTCCCCTCTCCCATCGACTAAGCACGATGCTGTATGTACCGCGAGGATGTAAAAAATGGTGACTTATAATCATAATTGGAGCTATACAAAAACTAAATTATTGTATTGACATTGATGACATTAGAATTGGTGATGCTTTAAACATATCAAGCTTGGAAGTTCCTTCGCGAAAAGAAAACACATAAAATTTGATAAAAAAGAAAAACTTGAAACAGTAATATGTCTTTCATTAGTAGATAAATAGACAATTACCTATTGACTGCAATCACAATCAACATAGTACAAACATTTGCCGCATAATTTGTCAGAATTTATAATCATCATTCATTCAAGTTTTTGCTTCTCGCTTTCCTCGCAATTATTTATTTTTTCCCATTCGCAGACAGAACATACCGACGGTAGCAGGGCACGAATTTGCTGTCTCGGGCATGTCACCTCTGTCGGAAGGAGGATTCAGATTATAATAGAGGCTTAAGTAAATCACTAACAACCGCATACGAGCCAGTACATGCTAGTATTTTATCAAATTTCCTTATGTAAAAGTGTAATTCTTATTCTTAAATGAAAAATAATGCTTACCAATGGTATCACGTATGTTTACGAGAAGTATAATTATATTCGAATAGAAATAGCCCATCAGTGGTGATTCTATTATCGGAAGGTAACAAATTCAAAAATCCATTAGACACCACCACCAGACAGCGAAAGCTCAGGCGATTCGATTGTCTTGGGGATATGAAGATGACGGGAAATCGTGGCGCTAGAGCTCGACACCCTGGCGTGCAGACACGACTCATCACCAATCATATGGACCGAAACAGTCATAGCAAGAAATGGATATGCAAACGGGCGCATGAAGGATTGTGTGTATGCTCACTATCTGATAAACCGCATATTAGTCTCAACATATAGAAAACCCTTGACTTGACTTAAAAGGAGAGGGTCTCGCCCACACCCCTTCAGATGGGAAAGAGAAGGGCCTGCCCTGCCTACCTCAGTTCATCTTGACGAAGATGAATACGAGAGCGACTGAACAGGGTTCCAGGAGGTAAGAGTTTACAAAACCTTCGTCGGCGACTGCAAATTTATGTTCATAGGTTGGTTTAGTATTTAGTATGAAGGGAAAACATTCTTTTCAGAAACTCTACTGAAAAGCGTAATGGAATAAGATTTAGTATCTTAACGTACTGATATGTTCGACAACGGTACAACGCATAGCACCCGAAATTATAATAAATATGATATGAAAAACTAAGAACTGCGACACCATGGGAGAATGGGCAGTTACTGGCAATTAGCGGATTAGAATGTTAAGAAACAGCGATAAATCAACCCAATGAAAACTCAGAAAATGAGTATATTGTCATCTGGTAGCCATTCTGGTTGCCATTATTGTCATGTCATTTCTAGTTGCCATTGCCATTTATAGTTGATTCATGTAATATGGTTTGTTATCATTTCTGGGGCCATTTTCATTATTCCGGTGATCATGTCATCTTTGTTGTCAAATTTCATAATTATGTTGATCTATTGCATTTCTGGTTGCCACTTGCAATTTCATGTCATGTAATTCTGATGTCATAATGTCATGCTGGTTGTCATTGTTGCCATTCAGGTTGCACATGTCATTTGGTTGTTATTATGTTATCTGGTTGCCTACTGTCATTTGGTATTCATTCTGTTCAATTGGTTGCCATATTGATGATTTTTCCTTTGAATCTCGCATGAAAACCATCGTGTATTAGAGACATTCATTTTTTTATTACGATTTGTTTGTATTCTGATCTTCGAGTTTATTAATTACATGATGACTAATCAGTTCAAATTAAAAATTATTTAGAAATGATTAATCATTGGTTAGTATTAAACTGAATCGTGTGATTTCACTCAACAACTGAAATTACGTAATTGATGATGATACACAATGCTTCCGTTAATAATGATTTCCTTGTTAATTTACCATTACGGTTATTGTCTAATTCTCCTTCAGCAGATGATTATGACAACCCTCCCGTTCCGGGGCACTAATACCCTCATTAATCCCACTAATAATGACAGAAAAGATAAGCAAATAAGTTTATATTTATTATCATTTACTATTTATTTACCATCGTTATTATAATCATTTGTCATTATCATGTTGTTATTTCATTCATAATTTAAATATTATTGTTATATCTTATTTATTCCTATTCATATTAATGATTCATATTTATTTATATTTTTAATTTAGGTGTAGCTATTATTGATTACTAGCTTTTTTTATTATTGATATTATGTCCTTATCATTTATTTCAATATCTTTTCTATGATTGAATTTCTCCTTATTTTATTATTATTTCTTTTTATGACCGATATATTTATCATTTTTATATTGTTTCTAGTATTTTTGTAATCATTTCAAATTATGATTTTCGTTTCCCTTCCAGCCAGTTGTCATCTTATTTTTCTGCTTCTCAAGTTTCCTCTTATCCATTTTTTTTATTTTTTTTATTATTTTTTATATATTTTTTTTTCCTTTTCTACTAATTTCTATTCATTTTATTGTCTTCATTTTTCCCGTAACAATATATATAATGCTTGTGTGTGGTGTGTGTGTTGGTGTGTGTGTGTGTCTGTGTGTGTCGCAGAGTGTGTGTGTGTGTGGTGTTGTGTGTGTGTGTGTGTGTGTGTGTGTGGTGCCTCAGACCCGCCCCACTATCATGCTGGCCACACCCCCAACCGCACAAGGCTTCCGCTCCTCTCTTCCCGCAGGCCACACCTCCAGCTGGCACTAAGCTCCGCCCCCACATAGAGGTCGGGCAAATGGCATTCCCGAGGAGGAGGGAGAGGTGGGGCTCGACGAGGAAGAGGCCATTGGAGATCCAGGGGAGTCTTCTCACCATATGCCTTGGAAACGAGACGCTGCTCGAAGGCACAGTCGGAGACTCGGAAGGAAGAGGAAGGAGAAGGGAAGAAGCCATCCAAATAAGACGAAGCAATAATGGAAGAGCGAGACAAAGAAAAAGGAGAAGATGAAAAGGGAAGAAGCGATCCAAATAAGACGAAAGCAATAAGGGCAAAATAGAGGACATAGAAAAGTAAGAAGACGAAAAGGGGAAGAAGCGTCCAAATAAAAGGGAACAAAGAAGAGAATAATATTAAACAAGATACAATAATAAGAAAAGGAAATAAGTTGAATAATAAGAAGAAAAGGGAATAATTGAATAATAAGAAGAAACAGGAAAGAGGAATAAAAGATAGAAAAAAAGATGGAACAATAAGAAAAGAGTAAGGTGAATAATAAGAAGAAGGAAAGTAGAAGAAAACACATCAGACATTAGATTAAACAATAATAAAAATATGTGATGATAATAACAATAAAATAACAAACGCAAATAAAATAAACAAAATTAGAATGAAATTAATAAAATATAACACACAATACACATAGATAGATATAGATAGATAGATTATAGATACATACATAATAAATACATACACTGACATATTTATATAGATAGATAGGATTGGTAGATAAATAGATAGGTAGATATGTATTCCTAATATATGTGTGTGTGATATTGGTCAGTATATTATATCAGATGTATATAGATATATATATATATATATTAGATATATATAATATAAATATATTATATATATTCTATATATAAGATAATATATGATATATATATATATATATCCATTTATTTATTTATTGTTATTTATTTCGGTGTATGTGTTTCTGTGTGGTAAGTATGTAGTATATCTATGCTTTATATGTACAGTTAGCAAAAGGGGCTACTCTACCTACCTTTCACTTACACTTCGATCTACTTCTATCTTTTATCTTAATTACCTACGTATCTACCTATCTAGTTATCTTACTATTACCTAACTACCCTACCTACGTATCTGTCTATTTATACCTATCACATTCTCTTGCTAGTCAGCGTCCTACCTGCCATCTATCCTATCTGTGTATCTACCGCCTATGTATCTTGGGAGGTTACGTACGTTTAAGTTGAATGCGTTTTGTTATTATTACGGTAGGATAGGTTTGAATACGATAGTTTGGTGAGGTTAGGTTAGGTGCGTTTAGGTTTAGATAGGTTAGGTTAGGTTAGTTTTATTTAAAGTTGGGATAAAGTTGGTTTTGGTTAGGTAGATGGCGTTAGTGGGATAGATTATGTTATTTTATGTTAGCATAGGTTTAATTGGTTTAGCACACGTAGGTTCTTCTCTTTTAACGGTAGGTTCATGTCTGAGCCGCCGTGGTCACAGCATGATACTTAGTTTTTTCATGTTGTGATGCCTTGCGAGTGAGTACGTGGTAGGGTCCCAGTCCTTTCCACGGAGAGTGCCGGTGTTACCGTTTTTTTGTTTTTTTTTGTTTTTGTAGGTAAATCATCTCTCTATTTATCGGGCTTGGAACCAGCACTGACTGGGCTGGCTTGGCGCACCCAGTGGCAGTAAGGCAATCGAGGTGAGTTCCTTGCCCAACCGGGAAACAAAACGCGCGGCCCTGACTCGAACTCTTCAAACTCAGATTGCCCCAGTCGTGACAGCTTGAGTCCGATACTCTAACCATTCGGCCATCGCGGCCTGACGGATCATGGGCTTTCCATGATTTTCTTGGCCAATTTAGAGCGGGGTTGCCATTGCCTTCCACCCGTTTTTTTTTTTTTTTTATTTTTTTTTTTTTTTTTTTTTTTTTTTATAGAGTCACCATCTCTATTTACCCGGCACTGACTTGGGCTTGGGGCTTGCGTACACCATGGGCTAGGTAGGAAATCGAGGTGAAGTTCTGCCCAAGGAAACAACGCGCCGCCGGTGACTGAACCCTCGAACTCAGATTGCCGTCGTGACCGTCTGAGTCCGATGCTCTACCATTCGGCCACCGCGGCCCCATATAAGTAGGTTAGTTAAGGGTATATTAAGTTAGTGAGGTTAGATTGGTTAGGCTAGGTTAGGTAGTTATCTTCGGTTGTATTATATAAGAATAGGTTAGTTATTTTTGTTATTGTCTTAGTTATATGTTCGTTTTAAGGGGTTAGGTTAGATTGATCTACTTAGGTTCGTATGGATTAGGTTAGATTTAGTTATATTAGGGTATAGTGGGTTTGGTTTGGTTAGGTTAGTTTAAGTTAGAGGGGTTGGTTTAGTTTCCTTTAATATAAGTTAAGTTAAATCGATTGTTTCGTTAGGTAGGATAGATTGTTATGTTAGAATATTTTACATTTACTCAGATAGCTTATATTAGTTTTTGGTAGTTTTGGTTAGATTTAGTTCGTTCGGTGAGATTAGGTTTAGTTAGGATTTAAACGCAAGGTTTTGTTAGATTTACTTTAGGCTATCAGGTTTGGTTTAGTACAGCTTAAATATGTTTAGGTTAGTTAGATTAGTTTAGGTTTATTTTTAGGTTGGTTACGATGGGGTTGAGTTAGGTTTAGGTTAGGTTAGATAAGGTAGGTTGGGTTAGTTAGTTTTGGTAAGGTTGGATTAGTAACTTTGGTTTAGTAGAGTTAGGTTAGATTTAGTTATGGTTAGGTAAGTTTTCATTTGTAAAATTAGTTTAGGTTAAATTAGGTTAGCTCACGTTTAGATAGCTTGGGTTAGATTTAGTAGAGTTAGATGAGATGTTAGGTTCGGTTGGTTTCGGTAAGTTAGTTTACTTTTGTTGTTTAGGTTCGTCAGGTTCATTTAGGTTAGGTTGGTTAGTTAGGTTAGGGTAAGGTAAAGTTAGCTTTGGTTAAGTACATTATTTAACCCAAACCTAAGTAAATGTAACATCATTATTTAAATAAACCTAACTAAACCTAATTATACTCAATCATAAAACTAAATTAAAAACTAATCTTAATTAACATAAACCTAATATAACATAAGATAATATAACGTAAATGATCCAAGTCTAAATAACGAAACTTACTTAACAAACCATACTAACTTACCCTAACCTAAAATAACCTACTTAAACCAAACCTAACCTAACCTTAACTAATTAAACCTAATCTAACCTAAACTATCTAAAAATAGCTAACTGACACCTGAACTAAACATCAACAGACATCAGCTAATCAAACTACCCATACCTAACCCACTAAAACACAAATCCAACCATTACTGACCTACATAATCTAATCTAATCAACCGAACTTTACTGAACATAACCTAGCTAACTGAGCTGATTGCGAGATTTAAACCTAATCCTAATTAAACCTAACGTATACTATACCTAATCTAACCAAACCTAATTTGCTTAACTTAAACTTAAATTTAACTTAAATAACTAAACTAAACAAAACGACTAAGCCTAACCTAACCTAAACTTAAACAAATCCCAACTTAACCTAAACTACACCCAGTCGAAGCTAAAAACGTAAAAATGTGCTTGTGTGCGTAGGTATCATATAAATATTATATATAAAAAAATATATATATATATTATATATATATATATATATATATATATATATATATATATTATATATATAAAACCATAGAAAAAAAAAAGTATTATACATATTATACACACTATTATACAAATACATATACACATACACACAAAAACCACACACATAAAAACACACACACACACACAATATTTATGTATAGGTATGCATATCGTAGTTATATATATATATAATATATATATATATATATATATATTATATATATATATATATATATATACATAGGGGAGAGGAGAGAGAAGAGAGAGAGAGATAGAGGCAGGATATATACAGAGATCTGCACAAAACACACAACACGCACACACAACACACAGCACATACATAATAACATTATTTATATACATAAATATCATCTTCATTATGAGTCAGAGGCGGGCCTTGCACTCGCCAAACTCTGAAATCTCAAGAGCACTCTCACTGGCGATTAGAAAGCATATCAATCATTGTTCCATGAACGTACAAAGTATATGTATATATAAGTATATATATGTATATATATACGTATATATATATATATATAGATTATATATATATATATATAGATATATATATATATATAATATATATAGGATATATATATATGGCATATATAAATATATACATTATATTTATAAATGTTATATTAAGGAAGAACCATTTGATTATGCAGATAAAAAAAATGAATTGAGCGATGTGACGGCAATCTTAATATCTTTTTTTAATAATCTTCAGACCTAAGGCTTGAAATTAAAATGCAAAGATTCGTGTAACTTGGTTCAGGATCGAATGGACATGTTAATAATGAACATTAATGGATAAGGACTGTGGAACCATTGTTAATGAGATGGGAATTGGACGAGGCACAAGGAAAGTTTTTTAAAAGGATAAACAAACGAAAAGTGGAAACCACATTTAGATACTATAAAGAAGAAACCTTGCAGCTGTGAGATTTGCAGAAAGGATTTCACTGTGCAAAGTTATCTAGTAAGGACACAAAAGAGTACATATAAAAGGAAAAGCGATACAGCTATGGCATTGCAACAAAATCTTCGCAAGAAAAGTCTAATAAGGCCCAGAAGAGTCCAAACATCACAAATGAGAAGCTATACAGCTGTAAGATTTGCAGCAAGGGACCCTTCTCTAGACAAGCATCTAGTAGGGACACGAGAGAGTACATACAAAAGAGAAGCATATATATGTGTTTACGTGTGTACTGATATTGCATTTGTATATATGTGTGTGTTTGTGTGTATACTGTATTGCACGTGTCTAATATATATTTATAATATAAATATATATATATATATATATATATATATATATATATATATAGAATATCTATATGATATATATATATTTATGTATATATATATATATATATATATATATATATATATATATATATATATATATCTATATATATATATACTATTATATATATCTACACACATATATATGCCTCGAAACTCTATTGGTTATAGCACTGGAGCTCAGTCCCCGCCGCGGCAATTGTAAAAAATGCCTGCTCTGACCGCTGGCAAGAGCACCAATATCACGGCGAGAAATAAACATCTCGCCTTGAGAGGTCAAACGCAGGTTCGTAAGGGAAGGTCGTGTGTAGCACGCCGAACCGCGGTTGATTAAGGGAGGGTGAGAGCAAAACAGGAAGGGGGAGACTTCCGAATATCCTCTCAATAGTGAATTAGAGAGGCCTATGTCCTTCAGTGAAATGAATGACTGTGAAAAAAAATATATATCATATTACTAGATATGTATATATACATATATATAAATGTATATAAGTAGGATACACACACAACACACAAGATATAACATAGATATATATATATGTATGTATATATATATACTGTAATATAAAGCATAAAAAATAATGTATATACATAAACATCATCTTCATTTGAATCAGAGGCGAGCTTGCACTCGCAACTCTGGAGATCTCAAGAGCACTTCTCCACTGGCGAGTATTGTAACAATACACATATCCACAGATATATACATCTATACATATATAGATATATATATATAATATATATATATATAATATATAATATATATATAGTATCTATATATACTATAATATAACATATATATACATTATGTGTATATTATACGTATATATCTCTCTGTCTATCTATATCTCTCTCTATATATCTATGATCTATCTAGTCTTATCTATCTATACTATCTATTATCTATCTATTATAAAAAAAATCTAAGCTATCTATCGATCTATCTATATATATATATAGCCATACATCATACATAATATATTATTAAAATATAATATATATAATATAGATATATATATATATATATATATATTATATAGATATATATATATATATATTATTATATATATATATATAGTGGAAGTATTTTTTGTTTCTGGTTTCATTGTTAGGGTGTGGAGTGACTCAGTTATGAGTCACTCCACATCCTAACGTAAAAGTGCGGTTAAGGTATGAAATTAGTATTGTAGATGTGATGTGAGGTGGAGGGGCTCTCTAATTATGAGAAAGTGGTTACTGAGCTGAAGGCCTGTCCTAATTAACGTCTTTGATTCGAGAATGCGGTGACGAACAAAATGATAATAATAATATGATGAGATGGCACTGATAAACAGAATAGTGGGTGATAAAAATAATAATAGCGATAATGTTAAAACTTATGATAAACAGTAAAACAATGGATAATGGACAGTAATAGGAATGAATTCATAAGATAATAATAAACAAAATAGTAATAAGATATATCAAATAATAAAAGGATAATAATAATGACAATGATAAATAGTAGTAGTAGCAATAATAATAATAATAATAATAATAATAATAATAATAATAATAATAATAATAATAATAATAATATTGATAATAATAAATGATAATTAACATAATCATAATACTTAGAATAATAATAATAATCAGAATGTTGACAATAATATTAATAAAAATGATAATAACAATTCATAATGAATTGACACTGATGATGACCTAATAGCAATAATGAATTATGATTGAATAAAGCCCAAAGCAAACAATCGGATCCGAGAAAAAGGATCATCGTGTTCTGATCTGAATCCCTAACCTTCTGAAGCCCTCGGCCCCTTAAGGAACAAAGTAGAGCGGCCACGTGTAAGCACACACACATGCCCGCAAACACTCACGGGTCGCAGACACACCCGTGAATGCTGGCAAAGCAACGCGTTCTGAGGCAAGAAGGGGGTTTTCAGAACCAAACGCTTTAGTCACCCAGTAGCACACTGGAGGACATTCGCCAAGAGAAGCCACACAGTGTCAGTTAACTGGGGCCCCCAGTGCCCTGGTGTGCATTATAGAGTAAGGTGGTGTACTGAGAATATCTCAGTATCCCCTTCTAAACAGTTTTCTGTATAATTTTGACTTAATATGTATAAATGATTCGTCTGTGGATAAGAATTAGTTTTTGTTCAAGCAACAGAAATAAGAAAGTTAATGTATATAAATCAGATTTATGTTTGCACAATTTGACCCATTGTAAAGGTGTTGCGCATTCTGATGTTCTGCGCGGACGGGAGACAAAGCGTCCTTCAGAGGAGGGAACAGGAGGCATCTGTGCGTTTGAAGGGAGTCGCGGTTGATTATTACCATAGACATGATTATTTCAGAAGGGAAAATAGCCAACACAGCCATTATCAATAGCATGATCGTGCCATTCTGACTTGGACCTGTGGCTTCTGATTCAGCCTGAGAGGAAATTCACCAGTAATTTATAGGGGAGGCACTGTGTTGGACCCTACAATAAAGGAGTAACTGCCAGTGCTGTCTTCATTCACCTGGTGAAACAGTCCAACACAGCCCAGGCAATCATGGATGAAAAATTGAAGAACAGACGAGCAGTTGCCAAGCGCAAGTTCACGCGGAAGGTGAACCTGCTGAAGGAGGCACAGGCACGAGGGGATCCCTTGCAAGTCTTACAAGACATCATAGTGATGTTGTGAGCAATTAAGCAAATAGAGGAGATCAATGACGCGTTGGTAAGGTCTTTTGATTCTTGTTTGATTATTGATTATGCGAAAATAATTGATGGCATCGGAGCATTACATTATAGAGATTGAAAGAATAAGAATGACGCAATGCAATATAGCTAAGACAGTGCTAATGACAGGCAAAACTGTGAAAGATTTGCCTAAACTTAGGATGCAACGGCTAACGTCCACCCCACTTTGAAGGGAAAATATGTGAAGTATCCCACATTCCGTTAAAGACTATGAGTCGACTTGATGAAAGCCATCTATAAAGATATCCTTATGTTCTGCGTTCTTGTTGTCAGGTGAAGCATTGGAAAATCATTCAAGGGGTAGGACGATTCTTGGATTCCATGATCAGTAGATTAGATAGTAGATATGGTAATGCAATCAAAACTGGTTGAGTCAGTACTAAGTGACCGTAAAAGTCTTCAAATGATACCTGAATGTAATTCAAAAAAGGTTTATAGAAAGTAGATATGTGAAAGGGCATTCTTAGATATTAAAAGGTTCGGTCTAGTGAGAAATGGAATACGGTTACGATAATTAGCATCTAGAAAAGCTTTTGCCTAGGACTCCAAAAGAGAGAATGGGTCAAGATTTACAACCATTAAAAACAAGAGAAGTATTAATGAGCTATGTACAGTATTGTAAAAGAAAAGCAAGCACTCGAGTATATGGATTCCTGATGTCAGAAAACAAATGATGATAACAGCCAAAAGTCACAAGTGCACGCAGTAAATATGAACGTGGAAACCTGATGCCTGAATATGTAATACTGAACTTCAGTGTAAAACAGCACAAAAAGGAGAATGTCTGATAAATGTAACAAAACAGATGTCAGAAAAATGTCCAGGGAGCCGGAGCCAGCGTCAGGGTAAATGTTGGTACCATAGAACAAATACCACAGCATCACACAGTGCACAGGGTTCCAAAAGGTTGGCAACAATGACAAGAGGATAGTTGTGCGTAAAATAAAACGAGAGCTTGTTCCTTTGCTTGCAAACAGACAGTAGCACGTCAGTGCACACTAAACGTCTCATGTAGTGAATTGGACTAACCATATACAATTGCTCCATAGCTGCCTTTCTAAACACAGCACATATGAATAGTAACTCCTATACTCGTGATGGTGTGATCCTGATGGCAAATTCTCCGTATAAGTAAAGCACATCGATAACCACGCTGTGGGACCTCAGGCGCAACATGACTTTGAATAACTAATTGATGGCCAAGCACTGATTAAAAGGAAGGAGCATAATATAGCAGTCACAAAAGTAGGCAATGAGATGTACTCGATTTGAAACAATGGATATGATGTTCCAATTAATGAATGTCAAGGTAATAGAATGTGGTTAGAGCATGTGGAATTTCTGAAATCATTCTGAAGCATGTCCATGTAGACACAACTAGTGTGGCACCTCTCTTGGGCGTCTCAGATAAAGATACTGACCGCAACATGGCAAAAAGTTGATTGTTAAATTAGGCTCAGATTACATGAGGGTTATACCTTCCGTAATAGAAACAGTAGGAAATCTCCAATCATGCATGGCCCCCTGGATAGTGCTTCGGGGTTCACATCCTTATTGAAATTCAGTCTAACGACAATACACCATATATATGTTCAGTGAATCATGTGGTGGTAGGGATCCTGTGTCAGTGATTTATTTATAGAAACCAACACAAGTCTAACGAAACGGCTTGACCAATTTTTCAGTGTAGAGAACTTAGGAACAAACTACGGTTAACCCAAAATGTGGCAATTATTAAGTGTGGAAAATGTCACTTGGCAGCAAATAAGTTACAGTGTAAGGAAGAAAAAGAGCTTTCACTCATCACAAAGGTTTGAATTTATGACCCACATAACAAATGCTGGACTGCTACTTACCCGTGGGTCAAGTCCCCAGAAAAACTTACCCAATAATATGTCTTTTGGTTAGATTAGACTAAAATCCATGGAAATGAGATTAATTAAAAAGGGAGAGAATATGCAAAGGCATACAACAATCAAAATCCAAGACTGGTTTCACGGGGCGTTTCCAGGAAATTGACTGCTGAAGAAATAAAGAGTTATAAAGGCCCAGTGCATTACCTTCCACATCAATGAAGTACTAAAACCTGAATCAAAGTCCACACTTATCAGGATAGTATTCAATTCCTTGCCCTCATACATGGGTCATGTTCTCAATGATTATTATGCTAAAGGGGTCATGATGTATTAAACCGATCTGTATGGCATTTTACTAGATTCTCGTGAGAAAACCAGTAGCAATGGTCGGGGATCATCAGCAAAAATGTATAATTCTGTACAATTTCAAAAATGGACCCAGATGACCACAGATCCTGTGGAGAGACATGAATACAACCAAAGACCAGTTACCATTCTTGTCTCGAACATTGACCTTTGGCGATAGGCCCAGTGGTATAATTTCCCTAACAGCCTAAGAAAAACAAATGAGATGGTCCGGGCTAAATATCTGGGACTGCTGCCATGCTTATCAATGAACTCATATGTGGTATGACATCCTGAATTCATGTGAAAACTATGTCAGAAGCCCTCAGCAAAATAAAAGGCCACTGATGAAATCTCAAGTTAGGAGGATTTCAGAATAAACAAGGGGTGGCATCTGGTAGCCATGACATAACAGAAGAGATGCAGGTTATAGACCCAGAGACAGAAAAAGTATTAGGAATGATATGGGAACAAAGGAGGATAGTTTGCCATTTAAAGTACAGATTAACTTTTCAGAAGAAAAACAAAAATGTTGCACAGGAACCACAACCTCACTTAGAGGAATCATTGAAAAGGTGCCTAATCCATTAACTAACGAATATATTGAGTCAAGTAGCTCCTGTATGATCCTCTTGGTTTTAGGCTACACCATTCACATGCGATGCAAGCTATTAATGAGGCAACTGACCTACTGAAAGAGGGATATAAGGGCGTTGGGTGTTGGGGGATTGGGAGTTAAGTTGGATGACCCCATTCCTCATGAAATGTACAATAGGTGGGGTTAATTATTTAGAGACATGACGAACTGGAGAGAATTAGATTCAAAGATGCGTTAGACCAGCTTCTGCAGTCGGAATCCCCCACTCTTGTAATGTATGCTGATGCCAGCACATTTGCCTATTCCACAGTGCCTATGTTTCGCTTCAAGTTACAAAATGGATTCATATTTATCTCAGCTGCTAACACCAAAAGTAGGAGTTAGCTCAATTCAAACAAATAACTATCCCAACACACACACAGACACACACACACACAACACACCACACACAACACACTTATATACTGTGTTGGGTGTGTATGTATATTCTATATATATCTTATAGATATAATATATATATATATATATATATAGATAAATATATTATATATATATATAATTATACACACACACACACACATATTTATATATACACACACACACACAATATATATATATTATATATATATATATATATATATATATTAATATATATATATATATATATATATATATATATGTATAATATATATATTATATATATATATATTATATATATATAATAATATATCTAATATAGATTTATATATACATATGGTCACCACCCACAAAAATAATATATATATATATATATATATAGAGAGAGATCTAGAGGAGAGATAGAGAGAGAAGATGAGAGATAAGAGAGAGAGAGAGATAGAGAGAGAGAGGGGTGGGGGGAGGAGTATATGATATGCGGATGAGATAGGGATTTAGACAGGGCGATATGGAGGAAAGAGATAGAGACAGGAGAAGCGAGAGAGTATGAGAGAAAGTATATGAGAGAGAGAGAGAGAGCGATAGATAGAGAGAGAGAGAAAATAAGAGTTATGGCACACCCACACAAATAGAAGAGAGAGATATATAATGATAGAGATAGGATAGAGAGAGAAGATAGAGAGAGAGAGAGAGATGATATATGTATATAGAAACACTGAGAGGGAGAGTAGGAGATAACACATGACACCCACCACACACACGCAGATATAGATAGTAGATATATATATAGAGAGAGATAGATAGAAGATATATATATAGAGAGATAGAGAGAGATATCTATATATAAAAGAGAGATATAGATGATATAATATATATATATATATATATATATTATATATAGATATATTTATAACAGATATATATATATATAGAGAGAGGACGATAGATATATAGATATATATAGATGAGAAGTATCTGATAGAAGATAGATATAATATAATAGATATGTAAGGTATATATATATATTATATACATGTGTGTATATATACATATATATATATATATATATATATATATATATAATATATAATATATATATATATATATATATATACATTACACACATTATGTGTGTGTGTGGTATATGTGTGGTGTGTGTATGTGTGTGTCGGTGTGTATGTATATATGTATATATATTATAGAGATATATATAATATATATATATATAATGTATATATATATATATATATAATATATATATATATAATATTTAAATATAAATATATATATATAATATATAAATATAAATATATATATATATAATTATATATATTATATATATAATAGATATATATAATATATATGTCACACACTACAAACACACACACTGTATTATGTGTGTGTGTGTGTGGGTGTGTGGTGTGTGTGTGTGTTGTGTGTGTGTATGTATGTATGTAGGTTGTGGGTGTGTGTGTGTGTGTGTGTGTGTGATATGTATTTATATGTGCGCGTGTGTATACTTATCTATTGTATTATAGATTATATATGCATAATAATATATATATATATTATATATATATATATATATATATATTATATATATATAGGTATATATATATAATATATATATAATATAAAGATATATGCATATATAAATTATATACAACATATAAAGTATACACACGCGCACATATACATACCACACACACACACACACACACACACACACACACACATACATAAATTACATACACACACACACACACACACACACACACACCACCCACACACACCACACAAACATAAATACAGTGTGTGTGTGGGTGTGTGTGAAATAAATATATATATATATATATATAGATATATATAGAGTATATATATATATATATATATATATATATATATTATATATATATGTATATGTCAAATATATTAGATATATATATATTATATATCTATACTATATACATACACACCGAAACACACATTACCCACACCAACAACACAATACACACACACACACAATAGGTGTTAATGTATTATATCTATATATATAGATATATATCTATAGATAATATAGAGATATAAGAGATATATATATGTGGAGGTATGTATGGATATATAGTATAGAGATATAGTATGAATAGATATATATATATTATAGAGAGAGATATAGCGAGAGAGATATAGAGACACACAAGGGATATATATATTTATATATAGATAGTATAGAGTATATATAGATGATATATATATAGAGGATAGATAGAGATATATAGAAGATAGAGATAGGATGTAATAAAGTAATAGATGAGAATAGATATATATATAGTAGATTATATATATTAGATAATATATAAGATATATTATCTATTAAATATATATATATGTATATATTATAATATAATATATATAACTAGATATATATATATATATATATAATATATATATATATATATATATATATATATATAATATATATAGATATATATATATATTAATAATAAATAATTAATATATATATATTATATATAATATGTATATATATATCCTATATATATACATTATATATATTATAATATTATTATATATATATATTATATATATATATATATATATATATATATCTATATATATATATATATATATATACATACAACACAAACATATTATAAGTGTGGTGTGTGTGTGTGTGTGTGTGTGTGTGTGTGTGTGTGTGTGTGGGGGATAGTTATTTGTTGAATGGAGCATCCTACTTTGATGTTAGCAGCTGAGAAAATATGACCATTTTGTAACTTTGAGCGAAACATAGGACATGTGGAATAGGCAAGATTCTGGCATCAGAATACATAACAAGAGTGGATTTCGACTGCGAAATCTGGTCAACGCATATCTTTTGAATCTATTCTCTCCAGTTCGTACATGTCTCTAAATAAGTAAACCCATGATTGTACATTTCATGAGGACTGGGGTGGTCATCCCAACTACTCCCAAATCCCAACACCCAATCCTTAGGATCCTCCTTTAGTGGGTCAGGTTGCCTCATTAATAGCTTGCCATCGACATTGTGAATGGTTGTAGCTCGCCTTAAACCAAGAGGATTCATACAAGGAAGATACTTGACTCAATTTAATTCGTTAGTTAATGATTAGGCACCTTTTGCATGATGTCCTCTACAGGAGGTGGGTCCTGTGCAAACATTTTGTTTTTCTCTGAAAAGTTAATCTGTACTTTTAAATGCAAACTAATCCTCTCCTTTGGTTCCCATATCATTCCTAATACTTTTTCTGTCTCTGTGTCATAACCGCATCCTTCTGTTATGTCATGGCTACCAGCTGCCACCATTGTTTATCTGAAAGCCTCCTCTAATCTGAAGGATTTCATCAGTGGCTTTTATTTTGCTGAGGGCCTCTGAATAGTTTCAAATGATGAAGGATGGTCATCCACATATGAGTCATTGAAAAGCATGGCAGCAGTCCAGGATATTAGGCCCGGACCATCCAGTTGTTTTCTGTAAGGCTGTTATGGAAATGATCCACTGTGGCCTATCGCCAAAGGTCACTGTTCGAAGAAAATAATGGTCTGGGTTCTTTGTTAGGATTATGTCTCTACACAGGAATCTGTGGGTCATCGGTCCAGTTTTGAAATTAGTACAGAATTATACATTTTGCTGATATCCCCGACCATTGCACGGTTTCTCACGAAATCTAATAAAATTCCATAAAGATCGTTTAATACATCAGGACCCTTAGCATAAAATCATTGAGAACATGACCATGTATGAGGCAAGAGGAATTGAATACTATCCTGAAAGTGTGGACTTTGATCAGGTTTTGTACTCATGATGTGGAGGTAATGCACTGGGCCTTTATAACTCTTTATTTCTTCATCCGTCAATTTCCTGGGCAACGCCCCGTTGAAAAACCATGTCTTGGATTGATGTTGTATGCCTTGCATAGCTATCCCTTTTTAATAATTCTGTTCCATGGATTTTAGTCTAGTAAACCAAGAAGGACATATTATTGGGTAAGTTTCTGGGGACTTGACCCAAGGGTAAGTAGCAGTCCAGCATTTGTTATGGGGGTCATAATTCAAACCCTTTGTGATGGAGTGAAAGCTCTTTTCTTCCTTAACACTGTACTTAATTGCTGCCAAGTGGACATTTCCACACTTAAATTGCCACATTTGGGTTACAGTAGTTTCCTAAGTTCTCTACACTGAAAAAATTGGTCAAGCCTTTTCGTTAGAATTGTGTTTGGTTCTATTAAATAAATCACTGACACAGGATCTACCAGCCACATGATTCACTTGAACATATATATGTGATTGTCGGTAGAACTGAATTTCAATAAAGGATTGTGAAACCCCGAATGCCATATCCAAAGGGGCCATGCATGAGTGGATATTTCCTTACTGTTCTTATTACGGAATGTAATACCGCAGTAATCTGAGCCTATTAAACAAATCAATTTTGCCAGTGGACGTTCAAATATCTTTATCTGAGACGCCAAGAGAGGGCCACACTATTTGTGTCTACTGGGACATGCTTCAGAAAGTGATTTCAGGAAATTCCACATGCTCTAACCACATGAGGTTTACCTTGACAGTCATTAATTTGAACATCATACCTCCAGTGTTTCAAAATCGAGTCACTCATTGCCTACTTTTGGGACTGCTATATATGCTCCTTCCCTTTAATCCAAGTTGCTTGGCATCAATTAGTTATCAAAGTCATGTGCTGCATGAGCCCACAGCGTGTTACGATTGCTTTACATATACAGAATTTGCCATCAGGAAGCACACCATCACGAGATCGGAGGGTGACTTATTCATATGTGCCTGTGGTAGAAAAGCAGATATTGGAGGCATTGTATGATGGTTTATCCCACATTCACTACATGAGACTTAGGGCACTGCGTGTACATGTCTGTTTGCAAGAAAGGAAAACAAGCTTCATTGACCACAAACATCCATCTTGTCATTGTTGCCAAGCCTTTTGAACCCTGGCACTGTGTGATGCTGTTGAGATTTGTTTATGTACCAACCATTACCCTGACGCTGGCTTCCGGCTCCCTGGACATTCTGACATCTGTTTGGTTAAAATTTATCAGACCATTCCTCCATTTTGTGCTGTTACCCTGAAGTTCAGTAATTACAGTATTCAAGGCATCAGGTTCACCGTTCATATTTACTGCGTGCACATTGTGCTTGCTGTATCATCATTTGTTCTGACATCAGAATCTAACTCGAGTGCTGCTTTTCTTTTAAACAAATACTGTAAAAGCTCATTAAATACTTCCTCTGTGTTTTATGGTTTGTAAAACTTGACATTCTTGTCTCTTTTGGAGTCTAGGCAACAAAAAGCTTTCTATAGGCTAATTATCGTAACCGTATTCATTTCTGCACTTAGACTGAACCTGTTAAGATCTAAGAATGCCCTCAACTATATCTACCATGCTATTAAACCTTTTTGAATACCTTTCAGGTATCATTTGAAGACTTTTAAGGTCACTTAGTACTGAATCAACAGTTTTGATGCCATTACCATTCTACTATCTAAATCTACTGATCATGGAATCAAAGGAATCGTTACCCTGAATGATTTCCAAATGATTCACCTGACAAACAAGAACGCAGAACATAAGGATCATCTTATAGTGGGCTTCAATCAGGCGCTCAAGTCTTACGGAATGTTGGGATATTTCACATATTTTCCGTCAAAGTGGGGTGGAGTTAGCCGGTGCATCCTAAGTTTAGGCAAAATCTTCACAGTTTCGCCGGTCATTAGCACTTTGTCTTAGCTATATTGCATGTTCGTCATTCTTTATTCTTTCAATCTTCTATAATGTAATGCTCGAGGCTCAATTATTTTCTCATAATCATAATCACAAGAATCAAAAGACTTACAACTCGTCATGATACTCCTTATTTGCTTAAAATTGCTCACAAACATCACTATAGATGTCTTGTAAAGGAATTGCAAGGGCATCCCCTCGTGCCTGTGCCTCCTTCAGCAGGTTCACCTTCCGCGTGAACTGCGCTGGCAACTGCTCGTATGTTCTTCAATTTGTCATCCATGATTGCCTGGGCTGGTGTTGGACTGTGTCACCAGGTGAATGAAGGACAGCACTGGCAGTTACTCCTTTATTGTAGGGTCCTAACACAGTGCCTCCTATAAATTACTGGGATTGAATTTCCTCTCAGCGCTGAATCAGAAGCCACAGGTCCAATCAGAATGGCACGATCATGCTATGACATAATGCGGTGTTGCTATTCCTCTGAAATAATCCATTTCTATGGTATAATCAACCGGACCTCCCTTCAAACGCACAGAGCCTCTGTTCACTCCCTGAGAGGACGGCTTTGTCTCCGTCCGCAGCAGAACATCAGAATGGCGCAACACAAAAAATTTACAATGGTTACAAATTGTGCAAACATAAATCTGATTATATACATTAACTTCTAGTTCTGTTGCTGAAACAAAAACTAATTCTTAGCCACAGACGCATCAGTTATACATATTAAGTCAAAATTATACAGAAAAAAATTGTTTAGAAGGGGCTTAATGAGATTAATTCTCAGTACATCCAACCTACTCTATAATGCACACCAGGGCACTGGGGGCCCCAGTTAATGACACTGTGTGGCTTCTCTTGGCGAATGTCCTCCAGTGTGCTACTGGGTGACTAAAGCGTTTGGTTCTGAAAACCCCCTTCTTGCCTCAGAACGCGTTGCTTTGCCAGCATTCACGGGTGTGTCTGCGACCCGTGAGTGTTTGCGGGCATGTGTGTGTGCTTACACGTGGCCGCTCTACTTTGTTCCTTAAGGGGGCCGAGGGCTCAGAAGGTTAGGGGATTCAGATCAGAAACACGATGAATCCTTTTTCTCGGATCCGATTGTTTGCTTTGGGCTTTATTCAATCATAATTCATTATTGCTATTAGGTCATCATCAGTGTCAATTCATTATGAATTGTTATTATCATTTTTATTAATATTATTGTCAACATTCTGATTATTATTATTATTCTAAGTATTATGATTATGTTAATTATCATTTATTATTATCAATATTATTATTATTATTATTATTATTATTATTATTATTATTATTATTATTATTATTATTATTATACTACTATTTATCATGTAGTATTTAATTATCCTTTTATATTATATTATCAATATACTATTATTGTTTATTATTAGTATTATGACCATTAGATTACTGTCATATCATTGTTACTGTTATCATAATTTTTAACATTATGCTATAGTATTTTTTATCATACTATTTTCTGGTATCAGTGCCTCATCATCATTATTTATATTATCATTTGTTCGTCACCGCATTCTCGAATACCAAAGACGTAATTAGGAACAGGCCCTTCAGCTCAGTAGAACCATCCTTTTATCAGTAATAGAGAGCACTCCACCTCTACAATCCATCTAACAATATAATTTCAATACCTTAACCGGCCACTTTTACGTTAGGATGGTGGAGTGACTCAAAACTGAGTCACTCACACCTACCAATGAAACCAGAAACCAAAAAATACTTCACTATATACTATATATATATATATTATATTTCTATAATATATATATATATATATATATATATCTATATATATATATAGATTATATTAATATATATGTTGTATGTATGCATGTATGGGATTATATTATATATAGATAGATATATAGATAGCTAGATAGATAGATAGATGAGATAGATAGATAGCTAGATACGATAGATAGATAGATAGATAGAGAGATAGATAGAGAGATTAGATAGACAGATAGAATATACGTATAAATATACACATTATATGTATATATATGATATATATAAGTATATATATATACATCTATATAGTAATATTATATTATATATATATATCGATAAGATATTAATATATATATATATATGTATATATGTATATAATGGGTGTTATATGTGTATGTCGTTTACAATACTCGCAGTGGAGGAGTGCTCTTGAGACTCCGAGTTGCGAGGCAAGCTCGCCTCTGATTCAAAAATGAAGGATGCGTTTTTATGATTTAAATTATTTTTATGCTTTATATATACAGATATATATATACATACAACTATATATATATACTGTATATATATGTGTGTGGGTGTGTATCCATACCTTAATTATACATTTATATATATGTATATATACATATGTATGTATATATGTGTATATATATTTTTTTTCACAGTCATTCATTTCATGAAGGACATAGGCCTCTCTCAAATTTTCCCCACTATTGAGAGGATATTCGGAAGTCTCCCCCTTTGCCTGTTTGGATACACTCTAACAACCGCGGTTCGGCGTGCTCACATACGACTTCCTTACGAGACCTGCGTGACCTCTCAAGGCGAGATTTATTTTTCTCGCCGTGATCTTGGGCTCTTGCCAGCGGTCAGAGCACAGGATTTTTACAATTGCCGGGCGGGGAACTGAGCTCCAGTGCTATAACCAATAGAGTTCAAGGCATATATATGTGGGTATAATATATATATATATATATATATATATATAGATTTATATATATATATATAATATATACTATATATTATATATATAGATATACATATAATATATAATATATAGATATTATATATATTATATTATATATATATATATATATATATATATCTCTATATATATATATATCTATAGACACGTGCAAATACAGTATACACACAAACAAACCCCAGAATACAAATGCATATATCAAGCTACCACACGTAAACACTATATATGCTTCTCTTTTGTATGTACTCTCGTGTGCCACTACTAGATGCTTGTCTGAGGAGAAGGTCTTGCCTACAAATCTTACAGCTGTATAGCTTCTCATTTGTATGGACTCTTCTGTGCCTTTATTAGACTTTCTTGGGCGAAGATTTTGTTGCAATGCTCATTAGCTGTATCGCTTTTCCTTTTATGACTCTTTTTGTGCCTTATAGATAACCTTTGCACAGTGAAATCCTGGTTGCAAATCTCACAGCTGCAAGGTTTCTTCTTTATATTTACTAAATGTGGTTTCCACGTTTCTGTTTATCCTTTTAAAAACTTTCCTTGTGCATCGTCCATTCCCATCTCATTAACAATTGTTCCCCACAGGCCTATATGCCAATTAAGGTCATTATTAACATGTCATTACGATCCTGAACCAAGGTACACCGAATCCTTTGCATTTATTCAAAAGCTTAGGTTGAAGATTAT
>NW_023663548.1:0-5000 GCF_015228065.2 Penaeus monodon | reverse complement strand
AAAGCTAACTTACCCTACCCTAACCTAACTAAACCTAAACTAATTTTACAAATGTAAACTAACCTAACCATAACTAATCTAACCTACTCTAACTAAACTAAAGTTAACTAATCAAACCTAACCAAAACTTACTAAACCCAACCTACCTTAATCTAACCTAACCTAAACCTAACTAAACCCAATCTAACCCAACCTAAAAGCATTAATAAACCTAATCTAACCTAACCTAACCTACCCTATTTAAGCTATAACTAAACCAGTAATCTAACAAAACCTTGCCTAACTAAACCTAATCTCACCGAAACGAACTAAATCTAACCAAAACTAGCCCAAAACTAACCTAAGTTATCTGAAGTAAATGTAAAAAATTATAACATAACAATCAATCCTAACCTAACAAAAACAAATCGAATTTAACTTAAGCTTATATAAGAAAAATAAACATAAACAATCTTAAATTAAAATAAACCTAACCAAAAACCAAAACCTACTATACCCTTATATAACTAAACCTAACTTAATCCATACTAACCTAATTAGATCAATCTAACCTAACCTAACGAAACCTAATCTAACAAACACAACATAACGTAACTAAACCTACTCTAATCTAAATAAATTACCTTAACGAAAGCTAACCTAATTATCCTAAACTAACTAATATAAACAGAACATAACATAAGTAAACCTAACCTATTAAAACCTAATCTAACATAACATAACAGGAAAAAATAACTAATCCTTTCTTATCTAATACAAACCCAAGATAACTAAACCTAACCTAGCCTAACCTAACTACACTTAATATATCCTTAACTAACCTAACGTATGCTTAAACCAATTTAACCTATGCTAACAAAAAAATAAACATAATCTATCCCAACTAAATGTCATCTAACCTAACCAAAACCAACCTACCTAACTTAAATAAAACTAGCCTAACCTAACCTAAATAAACCTAACGAAACCTAACCTAACCTAACCAAATCTATCCTATTCAAACCTATCCTAACGTAATATAACAAAACGCAATCAAACTTAACGTAACTTAACCTAACCAAGATACATAGGCAGGTAGATACACAGATAGATGGGCAGGTAGGAAGGCTGACTAGCAAGAGAGATGGGTAGGTAGATAAATAGACAGATACGTAGGTAGGTAAGTAGGTATGTAGTAATAACTAAAAGGGTAATACGTAGG
Source organism: Penaeus monodon (assembly GCF_015228065.2). Taxonomy (NCBI): domain Eukaryota; kingdom Metazoa; phylum Arthropoda; class Malacostraca; order Decapoda; family Penaeidae; genus Penaeus; species Penaeus monodon. Next base: position 3,799 of record NW_023663548.1, on the reverse strand, counting down.
AAAGAAAATAAAGTAGAAGTAGATAAAAAGTGTAGGTAGGAAGGTGGTAGCCACTTTCCCAAACGGAAAATATAAAGCAAGATATATACATACTTATCCACGAAAAATACACTATAAATGAAAAAAATAATTAGAGGGGATGAAATATATATATACACATATGAATAATATGTGTACAACACACCACAAAATATTTTGAATAATATTTACCTACTTTTTTATCTACCAATCTATTACCTATAAAAATAGTGAGTGTATTTTGTTGTATGTTTCTATCTATCTATTTTGGGTGGGGTTTTGTGTGTGTGTGTGTGTGTTTTGTGTTGTGTGTGTGTTTGTGTGTGTGTGTGTGTGTGGGCCTTGACCTCGCCCACTTTCATGCTGGCCCACCCCCAACAAGAGGCTCCCCCCCCTGGGCCCCTTTTCTTCCCCCCCCACACCTCCAGCTGGCACAAGTTTCCCCCCCTCATAGAGGCTGGGCCCAAATGGCTTTCCAAGGGGGGGGGGAGGTGGGGACGCCCGGGAAGGAGGCCGCCATTGGTAAAATCCAGCGGGATTTTTCCCCCCATTGGTGGAAACGACGACGCTGCTCGAAGGCCCCCCGGAGCCCCGGAAAAAAAGAAAAGGGGAAGGAAGAAGCCTCAAAAAAGACGAAGCAATAAGGGAAGAAGGGAACAAAAAAAAAAGGAGAAGACAAAAAAGGGAAAAGAAGCGACCCAAATAAGACGAAGCAAAAAGGGGAAAAAATGAGACAAAAAAAAAGAAGAAGACGAAAGGGGGAAAAAGCGTCCAAATAAAAGGAACAATAAGAAGAGAAAAAGATTAATAATAAATTAAAAAGAAAAGAAAAAAGTTGAAAAATAAAGAAAAAATTTTGAATAATAAAAAGAACAAGGAAAGGGAAAAAAGATAGAAAAAAAAGATGGAACAATAAAGAAAAATAAGGTTAAATAATAACAAGAAGGAAAAAGAAGAAAAATTTTAGAATAGTTTAAAACAATAATAAAAAATGTGAAAAATGATAAAAAAAAGCAAAAAATTTGCAATAATAAATGAAATTAGAAGAAATAATAAATATAAAAAAGGTTAAAAAACAACAACGAAGAAGAAACCCCAAAAGAAAGACAAATAAAAAGTAGAAAGGGAAAACATTAAAGATGAGAATAAAAAAAATAAGAAAAAAAAAAAATTTTCAACACCAAACACCAAAACACACACACACACACAAAAAACACACACCACACCCGCACCACGCACACACACACAACCCACGCACGACACACACACACACACCCCCACACAAACACACACACACAAAACACACACCACAACCCAACAAAAACACACACACACGCAAGGATTAAAATATATATTGTTTTCGGGAAAGATGAAGACAATAAAATTTTAATTTTAAATTAGTAAAAAAGGGGAAAAAAAAAATAAGAAGAGGAAAAATGAAGAAGGGAATATGAAAAGCAAAAAAAAAGATGAAAACATGAGCTGGCGGGAAACAAATCAATAATTTTTAAAACTGATTTCAAAAAAGCTAGAAACAAATAAAAATAATGAATAATTTTCTCGGAGTAAAAAAAATAAATAAATAATAAAGGGAAAAATTCATCATAGAAGATTTGAATAAATGATAAGTACAATAAAATAAATTTTTGTGGTTCTATTATTGATTTTCTATTTTTATTAACAAAAGTAATCAGAAATAGATACAACACAAAATAAAAATATAAAAAAAATAATGAATCATTTTTTTAAAAGATAAATGAATAAAAAAGATACAATGATAATAAAATATTTAAATTAGAATGAATAAAAACCCTAATAAAGAAAAATTTTATAAAAAAAAGATGGTAAATAAATAATCAAAGATAATAAAAATAAATTATTCGCTTATCATTTTCTGTCCTTGAAGTGGGGATTAATGAGGGTATTAGTGCCCCGGGGGGGTTCATAATCTCTGCTGAATGGAGGATTAAAATAAACCTTAATGGTAAATTAACAAGGGGAAATTTTATTTTTTAACGGGAAACAATTGTGTATCATCAATCAACCCAATTATGTAATTTCAGTTGGAGTGAAATCAAACGATTTTAGTTTTTAAAAATAAACAATAGAATTATCAATTTTTTAAATTTATTCATTTTAAATGATTAGTCACCCGTAATAAAAAACATGACTCTCTAATCAAGATGGTTTTCTGCGAAGTCAAAAAGGAAAAATACTCAGTATGGCAACCCGAATGACGAATGAATACCAGAATGACAGTATGGAACCCGAGTAACATATAACAACCAAATGACAATGTTGCAACCTGAAAGGGAACATGACAACCGAATGACAATATGACGACAGAATTACAATGACATGAATGACAATGTGGCAAAACCGAAAGGCAATATGACAAACCCTTTTTTATGACAAAATTTTTACAAAAAGATGACTGACAAACCCGGAATAACGAAAAGGCACCCAGAATGATAGACAAAAAAATTACATGACAATCAAAATTTCATGGCAACTGAATGCTTGACAAAATGGCAACCATAAACAATTACAGCCAAAATCAGCACGGCCCCAGATGACAATAACGTCATTTTTTGAATTTTCATTGGCCAGGATTTGTCGCTGTTTTTCTTAACAGTCTAACCGAAATTGCCAGTAACTGCCCTTCTCCATGGTGTCCAGTTCTTGTTTTTCATATGAAGCATTTTTATCATTTCGGTGCTAGCGTTGTCCTTGTGCGAGCATTTCAGTACTTAAGTTTAATCATTACGCTTTAGGAGAGTTTCTGAAAAGAATGTTTTTTTTTATTATACTAAATACTAAACAGCCTATGAACAAAATGTGGTCGCCGCGCAGGTTTTAAATCTTTCCCCTGGGCCCTGTTCGGGCACTCTCGGTAGATTCATCTCGTCAAAAGGAACTGAGGCAGGCAGGGAAGTCCCCTTCTCTTTCCCATTGAAGGGGAGGGTAAAACCCCCTCTTTACGGTAAGGTTCAAGGGGGCTCCATATTTTGAGAATGAATATGCGGGGTTTTTTTAATAGTGAGCATACAAAACATCCTTCAATGCGCCCTTTGCATATCGATTCTTTCTTTGACGGTTTCGGTTCATTTGATTGGGTGATGGTGTGTCGCCCCGCAAAGGGGGGTGGAGCTTAGCGCCCGATTTTTCCCCTCTTTTAGTAAACCTCAAAAACCAATTGATTCGCCTGAGCTCTCTATCGCGTTCTGTTTGGTGTCTAAGGATTTTGAATTTTTTACTTCCGATAATAAAAACAGCACTGTGGCTATGGGTATTCGATAAAGTTAATAACTTTTTCGTAAACCCATCTCAAAAAAAAAAATGATGAACGCACAACGGCAAAAGACATTTTTAGGTGCTTGAAAAAAAAGGCAGTCCGTCGCTGATTTTCCATATTTCACATCATTTGCGATATTTATAGTGTCCTGCTTTTCGAGAGAACACTGTGATGTAACGAAATATAGAGCTAAGTGAAAACTGAAATACTAATTGGTTTGGAGCTCACCCCGCTCGAAATCCCCCTTTTTAATTAGTTATCAAATTCTTACAACCCAAAACTTTTTTTAACGGTGGTTTTCAGTAAAATTTTAAAAATACCGACAAAAACTCGCGTAGTAGCGTCCGACATTTAAAAAATGCCGCGCCGCTCTTCGGCCCTTTTTTTCCTGCAACTGGGGGAGACCATTTATTTGCACAGTAAAACCCAAATTTTTTTGTTTTAAATTATGGGGAAATTTTTTTCAAACAAAAGTTTTTTTTCCCC
>NW_023663547.1:10000-14810 GCF_015228065.2 Penaeus monodon | reverse complement strand
CCCAAAAAAATATATATATTATAATTTATATAAATATATATAAAAAATATTTTTAATAAATATTATAAAAATATAACTGCCGTGATGGCCCAGTGGTGGGAGCACTGGACTCCAACCCCAGTCCTTTTAAGTTCAATTCCCCGCCGCGGCATTGAAAAAGGCCGGGGCCTCCGACAGCTGTCTCGAGCTTAATCTCCGGCGAGAAGGGGACGTTTTCGGCCTTCGAAAAAAAAAACGCGGTGTCCAGGGGGAAGCCGCCTCGTGGAGAGGTGTAGTCCCCGAACCGCTTTTTGGGGGTTAGGAAGGGCATCCAATCAGGCAAGGTAGATCCCAATGACCTCTAAATAAAAATTGAGGGTCTAGATCCTGCGTGGAATAAATGGTTTTGAAAAAATATATGATTTTGTATGTATGGTGTGTGGTGGTGTAATACACTCACCACATTTTTTATATATAGTATATATATATATATATATATATATTATATATATTTATATATATATATATATATATATATTTTTTGCCACATATATCAGTCCCTTTTTTTGTTTCTATTTTTTTTTCCCTTTTTTTTCCGCGTAAACCCCCCGGGCGAGCAAGATTTTTTGCGCCTCCCTCGGCCAGATGCAAAAACCTTGAACTTTAAACAGAAAAGGATTCCAAACCATGGAAATTCTACCTTTTTTTTTCTGCTTCTTGGACCAGATTTTTTTTCTTCTTTTATCCCTCCTTTTTTTTTTTTTACCTTTTTCAGAACATTAAAACCGCGGAGTGAAAAAAATATTAGCTTGGATCATTAGTTTCATTCTGTGATGTTGTAAAGGTAAGGACTTTTTCTCTTCTTTTGTCCTTTTTTTTTGGAAAATGAAAATTAAATGTCTTGATTATGACATAAAAGGATTATTTTATTTTTCTTAAGTTATTTTTCCCCCTTCCGTTCTTTTACTTTTTTTTCTGCTTTATTTCTCCTTTTGTTTCCATTTCTTTTCTGTGTTTTTTTTCTTTATTTTTTTTCTATGATTTTATTGATAATTTTCTTATTATCCTAAAAAATATGTCATTATACTTTCAGCTATTCATATTTCTTCTAGTTTTCGTGTTATCTTTAATCTTATTTATATCATTTACCATTGGTATTTGTAACATTTATTCTGTTTTTTTCTTTTTATGTCACGTAATCCACCTCCCTTCCCCATCCACAAATTCCTGTAATCTCTGTGTTATATATCATGTCATATTCTAGTGGCGGGTTCTCTATTCTTTATTCTTTCTATTCATTTCATCCTCGTCAAATTTCTTTGATAGTCTCATTTGTTGTACATCATAGGAAACTTTCCTTTTCAATTCATAAGGCTACATTTTATTTTTTTTTTTTTCGCAGGCACATGCAAATAATTCATGTATTTACATTAATTTTCTTTATAGCTTGATATGACGTGCAATATCTTTCTATCCATCTATCCTCTCATCTTATCTTATTTCTTATTAACATTTCATTAACTTCTCTTTGATTAAGCCTGTTTTTTTAATTATCTATATATCTTCTATGATTGTTGTCATTTTTTTTTTTCTTACCAAATGTCCCACCCTTTCCATTTTCCCTAATTCGTCCAAAAGGTCACGTAATATATTTTTCCGAAACCCATCTTTGCTGCCATATGGCTCCCTAAATCTTGTCGCATCCTGTCCTATTACCCATTCAGGAACAATCGAAACCCAATTTTAGATCATAATTTAAAGACCATTACTCTTCTAACGATCAAATTTCTATCCTGCCTCTCTTTCCTCTTGATCCAATGATTTTTTTTGTCTTTTATTTTATTATATTTTAATTTTTGCTTCCCATAGTTTATTCAGCTTAATCGGATGTATTATCCATTTTAAAACTCTCACTCGCATCTCGATTCGTTTACCATCTCGCATACCTATGTTTTTTATTCTTTTTTGTTTGCTAAGTTACTCCCCCGACTGTTATTTGTTTTTTCATAGTTTTTTCCTCTTTAACTATCCATCCATTTATTCGCCTATTTTCTTATCTCTTGTTTCTTTGCTTATCAATTGATTCACTTAACAATTTATTTAATTCATTTCCTTATTAATGAGTCTTACATACACTGTATACATCTTTTTAATTAGGCATTCATGGATTTGTATTTTTTATTGTTCCTGTACACTGTTATTTATGGTTTAGTTTGTTTTTATTGTTATCATATCACACAGCAATATATTACATATTCATTATGTTTTGGCTTATAATCCAATAAACCCATATATCCATTTGTTGTTTGTATATATACGTATCTAAGTCATTCACAGCCTCCTTTACTATGAAAAGCACGTCTATTTATTGTACGTATATAGGATTCAACTGGAGCCCCCTTCCCAAAAGAAAATCAACACTCCATTTACTATAAACCTATGAAATGAAAAGCGATTTGTTACAATAAAATGAAAATTTAAAAACTATGAATATGCAAATTAAAAGAAATCATCCAATTTGGGTTAACTGATAATCTGCATTTATTTATTTATCTATTTTTTAGAACTGAATAATAAAGATGATATATGTGTTGATTTCGATAACATGCTCTATAAATAACAAATCATATGAGTCAATTAAATGCAATTCCATCAGTCACTGTAAATACAGATTGCGTAGCCTATATTCTGTGAATGTTTTTCTTTAAATCTATATTTTGTTTTTTATATCTATTACCCTAGACATTCGCTTTACTACCTTCCTGTCAACCTATCTGTCGATGGATCCAACTGTTTATCTATATTTGTGTTTATCTGTATTTCTGTTTATTTACTATATCTGTCTATCATCAATCAATCATTTATTATATTATATATATTATATTATCTATATATATATTTTAAATATAAAAAATTTATATATATAAATATATACTATATATTTTATATATATATAAAATACTTATATTTTATATAACATATATATATATTTTATTAATATATATATATACAAATATTTTATATATAATATATATATTATATATTATATATATATTTTTAATATATATTTAATTTTATATATAATATTTTATATATATTTATATATATATATAATATCTATTAATTTGTATATTTAAAATATATTAAATATATATATATTAAAATGTTTTATATATTTATTTTATATTTATATTTAATATAATATTATATACGTATTTTCTATCTCTCCATCTTCTATCTTTCTATATATATATATAATTTTGTCCTTACTGAGTCAAATTTAGTAGGGTGTATAAACTTTTGAGGATCTCGTTGTTCTTAAATAATTCTTTATAAAAAAATACTTTTTTACGCCATAGGCTACCTTCATGGCCGACAATGCACCGCGCTGAGCATCACTGCTATGCGGCGAATGCAACTCATCTTAAAAGGAAGAGGAAAGAAATGAGGTGTAGTGGCGGTGAACGAGGAGGACGTTTGAACGAGCGAGCGGCGAAACCGAGGGGCAGGGGGAGTCCCAAGGACGCCAGGTGCAAGGACCACTCTGGTGCCTTCCCCTCCGACCAGCCGCTACTCTGGCTTGTAACCGACGGCGGGGTTCGTCGAGCTGGCCCATTCTCCCTAGCCAACGACCGGAAAACCGCGGCCTATTTGGGCTTAGAAACCAGGGGCCCTTAAGCAGGAATATCGGTTTGAAGTGGCTACTAGGCCAGGAGACTTGTAATGAAAATCTTTATTTTCTTCTTTTGAGGTGTTGAACTATCAACGCCCACACTATACATTGTGAATCCAGATTTATACATCACACACACACACACACACACACACACACACCACACCACACACCACAAATTTTAATATATATATATATATGTTATATAATATATATATATATATATATATATATATTAATATATATATATAATATATATATATACCACACACAAAACACACAGCACCACACACACACAACACAACACACAACACACACTCACACACATATATATATAGATAGATAGATATAATAATAGATAATGATAAAAGATAGATAATTAGATAATAGTAATAAAAAGATAGATAATAGGAAGATATAGATAGAATAAAATATAGATATTGTGGGGTGTGTGTGGTTGGGTGGTGTGTGTGTGTGTGGTGTGGTTGTGTGTGTGTGGGGGTGTGTGTGTGTGTGTGTGTTGTGGTGTGTGTGTGTTTGTGTGTTGTGTGTGTGTGGGGGTTTTTGTGTGTTTTATATATATTATGTATATATAATATATATATATATATATATATATTTTATATATATTTTATCTATATATATATATTATTTTATGTTTTATTATGTTGGTGTGTGTGTGTGTGTGTTTGGGGTGTGTGTATAATATAGATAGAAAGGATAGATAGATAGATAGATATAGATATTCATCGATCTATATAATTACCTATAGCTCACAGTTTATCATTCGCAATTATGCCAGCTGCGTCCCTTTGAGGCGCTTCTCTCCAGAGCACCTTCCCACTGGGCCGGGCGCCCCCGCCTTGGAGGCCCGTTCTCGTGGCCATCTGCCAACGCGGGCACCCAGCTTGTGATCAGAGGAATTTTCGGGGGCGCTAAAAATGCACAAGCAAATGCCTGCATTTTTTTTTCTCTATAATTTATACTACTTTATCGGGTGTGAAGGGGAAAAAAATTTTTTTGGTATGCAATAATGCAAACACACAGACACACACACAGACTTCACCACAAACAACACCACACAACCAACCACACAACACAAAATACATATTATATATATATATATATATTATATATATAAATATATATATATATTAT
>NW_023663547.1:2500-5000 GCF_015228065.2 Penaeus monodon | reverse complement strand
AACAAAACAACATACACAAACACACAACAAAACACACACAGATACACACACAACAACACACACACCAAACACACACACACACACACACAACACACACACACACACGCATACAAATAATATATATATATATATATATATAATATATATATATTATATCATATATAATGTTGGTGTGTGGTGTGTGGTGTTGTTGTGTGTGTGTAGTGTGTGTGTGTGTGTGTTGTGTGTGTTGTGTGTGTATTGTGTTGTGTGTGTTGTTGTGTTGTTTTTTGTTTTGTGTGTTGTGGGTGTGTTGTGTTTTGTGTGTGTGGTGTGTGTTGTGTGGTGTTAGTGCATATGCATGCACGTGCATGTTCATACATCGATAGTTATGAAGTGTAATCTGTGGGTTAAAACACCAATGCTGCCCTATAAAATGTTCACAATATGAAAATTGCCTAGGGGCCCCCATATTCTTAAAGAAAACTTTGATATTCTATACCAAAAATATGATCGTGTCATTCCTAGATTTAATAAGCTCTACTTTAGCCCAAAATGAACGGAAATTTTTCCCTTTTTCGTGACGTCGCCCCCCAACCCGCCCCCTTTCCTGCCCTCTTTGTGGTGGTCTATTTACATATAGTTCATTCATTTTAATATATGGTTATGTGTATCCTGTGTGCTTTTGTGTGTGTTTTAGTGAAGGAGAAGAAAGAAAGAGAGAGAGGGGAAAAAATTTTAAAGGTAGAAAAATTGGGAAAAAATGTTTTTTTTGGAAAACTAGGGTTTTCTCTTTAAAACACTAAAAAGAACTCTTTCACATTTTTAATACAAAAAAAAAAAACGGTAAAAAACCGAAAACTTGCAACCCCGGGATATTTTTTGGGGTTGGGGGGGTTTTTTTTTTGGGGGTTTTTTTGTTTTTTTTTGTGGGGTTGTTTTTTTTTTTTTTTTTTTTTTTTTTTTTGGGGGGGGGGGGGTTTTTAAAAAAGATATAACAAAATTTTAAAATTTTAAAATTTAAATTTTTTTTAAAAAAACCCTTTTTAAAAAAATTTTAAACCAAAGAAAATTTAAATTTTTTAAATAAAAATTTTTTTAAAAAATTCCCCCAAAAAATTTTAATTTAACCCCCAAAAACAAAACCCCCCCCCAAAAACACCCCCCCCCCCCCCCCAAAAAAAAAATTTAATTATTATTATTTTAATATATTTATTATTTTTTTTTTTTTTTAAAAAAAAAAAAAAAAAAAATTAAAATTTTATAAAATTTAAAATTAAAATAATTATTTTTAATATTTTTTAAAAAAATTTTAAAAAATTTTATAAATTTAAATAAAAAATTTTTAAATTTTATTTTTATTTTAATAAAATTTTAATTAAGTTAAAAAAAAATTAATTTTTTGAAAAATTTTTAATAAAAAAAATTTAAATAAAAATTTTAAAAAAATTTTTTTTATTATATATATATTATATATATATATATATAAAATTTATATATATAATAATTTTTATATATATGTTCTTTAAACTATGTTTAAAATATTTTTATTATATATATTTTTTTTATATATATATATTATATATATTATTAAATTTTTATATAATATATATATATATAGTTATTATATTACAATGTTGTGGTGTGTGTGTGTGTGTGTGTGTTGTGTGTGTACACAACACACACACACACACACAACGCACAAAACCCATTTTGCTTTATATACTGTGTTACATACACACAGTATAGGGTGTGGGTTTGCTTACACCTTTACTTTTATTTTTTTAAACCCCATTCCTCTTTACCCTTAAAGTATTTAGAGTAAATGCAATCGGATTAACACAAGATTACCTGATTAAAATCAGAAATTGTCAGGAGTAAGAGGATTCTGGAAATGTGGGATTTATTCGCCCCAGGCCGAGAGAACGGAAGTCGGGGATAAAGGTGGCATTAAAGCACACGGTCCAATCATCCCTTTACAGAATGCTAAATTAAACTTTTAAATATTTTTCCAAGACCTTCGCTGAATCGCCGCGCGGATGTATAAACAAGTGAATCTTAATTACCCACCGATGCGAGGACTTCTGTTAGAGAGAACAGCGGCTGCTTGCTTCGTTATGTCTTAAGCATTTTTCGAATTCTTAACCCGACGCGCTCCTCCATTTTTTCCTAAACATATAGATTGCCCACTGAGTTCACTTTCCCCTCATTTCAGTCGCATTCGCGGGAATTTGAGTGCGTGCCGTTTCCCCTTTGATGTCCATCGTCTCCCTCTTTATAAACCCGAACAAGAATCCCTTCGTCAGATATTAAAAAGGAACACACATCACAGGCAGGGGCAGAGAGACCGCCGAGGGCCAGTTAACCAAGGTACGTTTATGATCCCGGAAAGAATAATGTTTGCCCCCATTTTGAGAAGGACTCGAGCGTTTCTCTCCTTAAAAGCCACACTACACGAGGGCCACTCAGATGTCGACAAAATTCTATACAAAAGTGATCCGATCAGTGGCTTACCCGGCTC
>NW_023663546.1:2500-14811 GCF_015228065.2 Penaeus monodon | reverse complement strand
GTCAGTCCTCCTGATGTCCTTTTCCCTTTACTCTTAGAGCATTTCCTCTGTTTTCCCCACATTCTCTAGCCACTTCTTGATCTTAATCTGTCGTACTTGATCAGCCAGCCTCTGTTCACTAACTTCATTTAGCTCTGCGTTGGTGTTTCGAGCTATCCACAAGTCTAGCATTCTTTTTCTGTATCCTCGTCTCTCCGGTTCACTTCTAATGTTACATTCAAACAACCGTTTGTTGTCCTCCTTCGACCATCCTAATTTCTTCTGTTGTTGCCCAGCAGTAACGGGATGACGACCGGGCCTGCGCTGCTGATCCACAGGACACCTGCCGGACGCGAGACCTTCACTCAAAGATCCAGTATCGTTGACGTCGTTAGTGTTCATTTCAATATTGGACATTCTCTCGTAAGGTTAGGTGTGTGTTTTAAGGTTTCCACCAACCAGTAGTTTTATCGTGCCAGCATCACTAGGGAGGTTGCCGGCCAAGGCTTAAGAGTCCCCCCTACCCATGACACAGATTAGCCCCCGCCGGACGCCAACCCGGTACTTCATGGTCTCGGGGATATATTATCATTATTATTATTGTCATTATTATATATTATTATCATTATTATTATTATTATTATCCATATTATTAATATTTTTATCATCATTATCAATATTATTTTTATTACAATTGTTATCATTATTACTATTATTAGAATTACTATTATTATTGTCATTATTATTATTATTATTATTATTATTATTACTATTATTATTATTATTATTTTCATTCTTCTTCTTCTTATTATTATTATTATTATTTTCATTCTTATTATTCTTCTTCTTATCATTATTATTATTATTATTATTATTTATTATTATTATTATTATTTATTCACTATTACTCTCATTATTATTATTATTGTTATTATTATTATTATTATTGTTATTTTTATTTATTTTTATTATTATTATTAATCATTATTATTGCTTTATTTTATATTATTATTAATATTATTATTATTATTAAATACTTGTACTTGTATTAGTAGTACTAGTAAGTATTCATTATTATCAGTACTATTGTTATTTTTATCGTTATATTTTATTATTTATTTTTATTATTTTTTGTTGTTGTTGTTGTTTTGGTTATCAATATTTTTTTAAATAATAATTATTATTATTTATTATTAATTTTTAATTATGTTATTATTAAAATTTTTTTATTATTATAATTATTATTATATTATTAATATTATTATTGGGTTATTGTTATTATTATTACTATTATTATTTTTTATTATAATAATATAAAAAATTATTATTTATTTTTTATTTTTTTACTATTGTTATTATTACTGTTATTATTTTTGGGTTTTAGTATTATTATTTATTTTATTAATTATTTTTTGTTATTATTTTATCATTATTATCATTATTATTATTATTATTTTTTAACTTAATTATTATCTTTTATTGTTACAATTATCGCCTTAATCATTAATCATTATTATTATTACTGTTGTTTATTATTATTCTTTATTTTTAAATTATTAGTAGTAGTATTTTTATTATTATTCATTATTATTATTACTGTTATATTTATTATTATCGGGTACCATAATTAATTATTATTATTATCCTATTTTTTATTATTATTATTTTGTTATTATTTTTTATAATAATAATAATTATATTTATTATTATCATATTATTAATTATTATAATTATCATTATTATTATAGTCCTTTCATTTCATTTTTTCTTAATGATGTCATCATAATCATCATTATCATCATCATCATCATCGTCATAAATAATATAATGAAAATTTAATAATGAATTATGATAATGAAATGATAATGATATGATAATGATAATGAAAATTTGATAATGATAATGAAAATTTTATTTTTTTATTGTTATTTATCATATTAATAAATTTAATAATTATTATTTTCATTATTATTATTATTATTATTATTATTATTATTATTATTACTATTTATTGTATTATCCATTATTATTAATTATTATAATTTTTTATTATTATCAATATATTATTACCCATTACTATTGTTATTGCTATTATTATTATTTTTTTTTATTGTCATTATTATCATTTATTTTTTTTTATTAATTATATTATTATTATTATTATTAATATTATTTTAAGTTTTTTTGTTGTAGTAGTAGTAGTTGCCAGTAGTATAATTTTTATCAGTATTATATCATCATCAATTATTATCATTGGGTTGTTGTTTTCTTCTTCTTCTTTTTTAATATTTTTATTATTATTATTTTTTTATTATCATCATAATGATTAATAATGATGATATAATAAAATAATTAATAGTAATGATAATTAACTATTATTATTTTTTATTTTTAAATTATTTTATTATTATTATTATATTATTATTTTATTTTTATTTTTATGGGTTTTTTAAGCATTTCTGCACGGCTGTTCTTATTGCCGTTTTTTCTTCCTGTTAGGCGAGTCATAACAAATGACCAAAGGCTAAACAGTTGTCCTTCTCCTTTTAAAGTTTCTAGCACTTTTCTCAGTAATTCTTGCCGTCCCCAATAAAGCAATCTTCTGCAGTACTCCAACCTCAGGCCCAATGTCCATATTTTCAATCCAACATTCAAAGATCTTTTGTTAACGCTTCCGAGGGCACCAAATCACTACTGAACAACTTTTTGCACATCGCTTTCCCACACCTTTTTATTTCCCTTTTCAAAATTTTGAAACTTTTCTACCTTCTCAAATTCTTTTTCTGCAATCCTCGTATCTGCAGGTACGGCAATATCAACTATTAGAGGCCTCTTTCTTTTTCCTTATGAATTACTATAACATTCTGGTCTTCTTGCCTGAATGACGTTTTTCCACATTGTACATTGATATCCCACAGAATTTTTCACGCGGCCTCGTCTAACAACACTCTCTGGGTGGGGTCATCCCAAACTTATCTGAATGCTCAAGCCCATGTTTCCTACACAAATCCCAGTTGTACTTTCTTTGCCACGTTTCGTGAGGGTCTTTTTATACTCTTTCTGGGCAAATTTTTCTCGCACTCTGAAACAATTTTGTATGCTTTCACCTCGTTTACCACACAATTCTACACAGGGGGAAAACTGTCTTTTGTCTTATCTATATAATGCTTCACGTAGTTGGTCCTTATTGTTGCTCTTGTGCAGCAATAGGAGTGGCTTCCGTTTCAACCCTTCAATCACTCCTTGACAGCCTTCCCAGATTTAACCCTGTCTCCCTTTTATCTGGCATCTCTCTAACGAATTGCCCATGCATGGCCCTTTCCTGTCCATTTTTGGGTTTTGAGCTCCTTCGGGCCTTTTTCCTTTTGAATTCTTCTTCTCTCCATTGTTTCCTCTGTCTGTATGGGTCCTGATGCCACACACCCTCTTATAAAAAAAACCTCTTTGAGTTTTCCCCACATAAAAAACCTAAGCTGTTTTTCTTCTCCTTTTACACATTGTTCCACACTGTTTAAGGCCACGACCTCCTTCCCCTTTTTTCATATAAAAGTCTGTCTAAAACCCACTTTTGGGTGCATGGCACCATGCATTGTCAGGTTTTTTTTTTTTCTTTCTGGTCGATACTTTTCATTTCCCACTTCTCCTCCAGCTTATTATTCCTGCTCCATATTGAATATTGCTACTGCCCGGGTAATTATTGCAGTTACTTTGTTTTTCTTCATTCAACTTGGACTTTAGAATTAACCTCAGCCCGTCCATTAAAATCCTCTCATTTTGTTTTTCTTTTTCATTTCATTATCCTTCCACCTTATCTAATTCCACAATACCCAGATAAGAATATCCTTCTTGTTCAATTTTTTTTATTACTCATCATTCGGTAATTCTATGCCCTCACATCTTACAATCTTCCCTCTTTTTGGGGGACTAGAACCCCACATTTTCTTGATTCCAAATTCCATGCCAAATTTTCATTTACTAAAAAGGGTGAGTTAGTCTTTTATTAGGGAGTCTATCTTTTTCTTCACTCTTGGAATATAGTTTTAAATATCCATAAAGAGTAAGTGATTAAGTTTATACTCTTTTTTTCCCCCAAACTCATAGAAATATATTTACCTTTCTGAGTAAGGGACGATAATGGGTTTTCATGTCAAGGGACAAATAACATGGTGACAAAACTATCCCCCTTGGGAATATCCCCTTTTTAACATCCCCCCTCGCCGAGTTCCTCTCCATTGGAAGTTAAGGACAACTTCCACTCCCACCATGCTTCTTTGCAAAAAACCTTCCTCCACGTTACCAGCTATTCCAAACATTCCCATGCCTCACTAAAAAAAACTATGGGGAACGGATTTCATAAGCTTTCTTATAGTCTATCCAGGGCCATAGCCCAGATTATGTTGGGCCCCTTTTCCCGCAATCCTTCAGATTGTTTGTTAATCAATAACTGATTTTTTTGTTTCCCGACTCTTTCGCCTGCAACCCCTTTTTTTCATCAAGTAGTAAACTGTTCTCTGTCTAGTAATTTGGGACTTTTGATCAGCTATATTCCTGTCATCAGTTTTCCACATCAGTGGAAGGCATGTTATCGGCCTATAGTTTCTCAACCGTATTCCTTTCCTGGGATCCTTCTGGCACAAACACTGTCCGTCCATGTGTTTAACCATTTGGGAAGGGTATCCGTTTCCCATCCCAAAAACTATTTAGTTGATCAGCCCAAATTTTGTCGTGGGCATGTTGGTCCCCAGGTTTTTTTTCCCCTATCCCTGCCCCATCTTTGCCTGGAGACTTCCAGTTTTTGGGATTTTCTTAGCTTGTTTCTGACATTTTCAATACTTATAGTGGACCCTCCTGTGAGGTGTCTCCCTTTAAATTCCCTCCTTTAACTCAGACAGCCATTCTGCCCTTTGTTATGTTTCCCCTTTTTCACTGTCCAAATACACCCCCAAAACCTTTACTTCCCCAGCATCTGGTTACCTCGTTTGTTCTAGCTTTAATCCCATTCAATTCCTGTAAAAAATTCGGTCAACACTAAATGTTCGATTTTGTCTGAACTGGTTAATCCCTTTGATCGTATCTCTTAATTTTCGCCCCTTTTGGCAATCATTCTTTGTTTCAATTCTTCAACCACAGTGGGAATACCTTTTTTATTCACCCGATATTTTTCTTTCAGTCTCTGCAATTTCATTTTTCTTGTGGGTGAGTTCACCCCTTAAGTCCTCTCTAGTGTGTTTTTAAAATCTTTCCTTATTCTTTTGATATCATCTCCAATGCGGCGTTTCCACCAAGGATCTTTTTTAGCTCTAAATTCCATCTTCTTTAACCCTAGCTGTTCTGCAAAACCCCCTACAGTTGCTGCCCTATCAATTCATTTGTTTCTGTGATTGTTTTTTGTTTTCAATGGGCGAATCACTTGATTTACTCTATTCATTTCTCTCTTTTAGTTTGTTCTTTTTCAACCTTTTAAAGGATATTCCTTCTGCTGTTTTCTTTTCAAAAAGAATTTTTTCCCTTTGATTCTCAACAATTACCCTTTGACTTTCAGACAAGATATTTCGAACCACATCATCATCTTCGACAACAAAAAACCCCCATTTTGCTGATCATTTTTCCTCCACATTACATCATCCACCAAATTTTCCTCAACAATCGCCACCACAAAGTTTTCGTTATCTATTCCTCTCTACCAAACCTCCTCATCATTATTAGCTTTCTCTTTCCTCCCCTCTATAACACTTCTTTTTTATCATTTCAACTCAAGTTTTGAAAGCCAAAACCGTTTTTTTCTGATGGCTCTGGCCTGGTCACATATCGTTTTCTCAGGGCGACTCAAAACCCTCCTCTGTTCCCCATCTCTCCCCCCTAAAAGGAAGCCGTCCCCTTGCCCGGTTTGGGGGGGCTTTGAGGGCCCAATGATCTGGTGAGCCGGACCAGAGGGGGTACTCATACTGGAGGGGGCCCCCCAGTGAAGGATGAGACAAAATGGCTTCCTGGTGCACCAAGGCCTATGAAAAGGGGATGGTCACCCCCCCCTGGTTTCATCTCATCTTGGATAGGGGGAACTCTCCCACGTGTGTTTGCCCGTGCGTGGCATCCCGTAATACCAGGAGACCCGGAGTCCTGGAGTTGAGCGATGCTGCACGCTGCGCCCCGGCAGCTAGGGAGCTTTTATTCTGGTTAGACGGGGGGCTTTATCAAGGCCCGGTCAGTCAATCGGTGGGTCAAAAAACGGCTAGGGTCAAGCAGGTTTCTATTTTAATCGGGAGCGCATAGGTCCCGCGACTGCCATCCAGTACTGTATAGTGGCTGCGTATATTTCCTCATTACCCCTATGGCTGTTTGGGAGATTTTGAGGCCCCAACTATAGCTTCCCCTCGTTGGACTCCATGGTGGGTGGGGGGTGAGGAATGAAGAATTCTAATTGTATGAGTACTACAAAATTTACAAAGATCTAGCTCTCTCCCTGAGACTTAAAGCAATCCCCCACCATTCCCTCTGGAACCCTCACTTGTTGTCCTCTGGAAGCCTTTCCAGCTTCCAAAGGGCAAGAATGGGAATCGTAATGGTTCCCGGGCTCCCAACCCAGGTAAGAAGGGAAAAAATTTTCCCCAAATTTCCCCTAAGGAAAATCTTACCTGGAAAATTGAAAAATATTTCATATAGTAAGTACCTAGTAGTGAAGAAAAAATGATGGGGGTATCCCAACCATGGGTCTTGATATTTTTGAAAGTACATAGGAAAATAGTTGAGGTATGTCAACGTGATCCTCGCATCACCCCACAGCGAGATGGTAGCCTGATAGTTTTAGGTTTCGTCACCAGATGAGAGTGACCGTCTGGAGTTGCGATATGCAACATCCCTGGGCTCAAGTTTCATGTTTCTTCTCACAAAAACCCCCAATCAGTGTAAGGGAATTGTCTTTTCCCCCAGACCTGATGAGGTATTCTGAAGAGAAAACTGTTAGAGGAACTAGGAATTTTAATGTAGTGGCAGTAAAACGTTTTAAGAAGAAAGGTGATGGTTTGGAACAGTCTACCCAGCTCTCTTCTAACTTTTAATACGCGGTCCTTCCAAAATCAGTTAAATTTGGCATGGGACCACCTCAAGGTAAAGCCATATGTGCCCACCCTATGAGGTGCTTCCACTGCCAGGGTTATGGGCCATGGACCAACTCTTGCCGTTTTAAGGGAAAAAGGGGCAACCAAGAATATGTGTAAAGGTGGTACGAAGGTCATCAAGAAGAAAGACAACTGTTCCAGGTCCAATATGCTGTTACACTGCAAAGAAGCTCATGAAGCTTCTTCAAAGCAGTGTAAAAAGGTACAAATTTGAGAAAAGAAGTATTGATAATAGGAGCAAGGAGAAAGTTAGTTTTCCAGAGGGGAAAGCGACGTGCCCGTGTGGGTGTTTTGCACAGACAGGTAAATACTTGCTTCGGTTCTGGCTCATCCTCCTTCCCACCAACCTTGCCCTCTAATACTTCTTACACCACACACTCTGCCACTTCTTTTCAAACCTCAGTCCCCCAATTGCTGGGAAAATGGGCCCCTGGTGAATTCCACCAGAAACGGAGTAGGAGTGAGAGGTTATTGAGGAGACTCCTCCTCCCAAAGTAAGGTCCTTTGGAGCCATCAGGTGAGGCTCCAGAGGCCTCAGTGGTGACAGCCCCAGCTGCCACCATATCAACAGGGGCCCTCCGCGCTAGGGACGGGGGCCCCTGTTGATATGGTGGCAGCTTTGGGGGTTGTCACCACTGAGGCCTCTGGAGCCTCAAACCCGATGGCTCCAAAGACCTTAACTTTTGGGAGGGAGTCTCCTCAATAGAACCTCCCCACTCCTACTCCGTTTTCTGGTGGAATTCACCAGAGGCAGTTTCAGCAAATTTGGGGACTGAGGTTTGAAAGAAGTGGCAGAGTGTGTGTTGTAAGAAGTATTAGAGGGCTCGGGTTGGGTGGGAAGGAGGATGAGCCGAACCGAAGCAAAGTATTTACCTGGTCTGTGGCAAACAGCACACGGGCACGTCGCTTTGCCTCTGGAAAACTAACTTTCTCCTTTCTCCTTATTATCAATACTTTTCTCAAATTTGTTACCTTTTTACACTGCTTTTTAAGAAAGCTTCATGAGCCTTCTTTGCAGTGGTAACAAGCATATGGAACCCCGGACAGTTGTCATTTCTTGATGACCTGTCGTACCACACTTTAAAACATATTCTTGGTTGTCCATTTTTCCTTAAAAACGGCAAGAGTTGGCTCCATGCCCATAACCCCGGCATGGAAACCTATAGGGTTGGCCCCTATGGGGTTTTTTCCTTGAGGTTTTACCATGCCACTTAACTGATTCTGGAAGGACCAGCGTTATTAAAAGTTAGAAGGAGAGCTGGTGTAGACTGTTCCAAACCATCACTTTCTTCTTAAAAACGTTTTACTGCCACTACAAATTTAAAATCTCTAGTTCCTCTAACAGTTTTTCTCTTCAGAAACCTCATCAGGTCTCGGGAAAAAGACAATTCCCTTACACTGATTGAGGGTTTTTGTGAGAAGAACATGAAACTTGAGCCCCAGGGATGTTGCATATCGCACTCAGACGGTTTCCCCCTCATCTGGTGACGAAACCTCAAAATATCCAGGCTACCATTCGCTGTGGGGTGATGCGAAAGGGTCACGTTTTGACATACCTCAACTATTTTTTCCTATGTACTTCAAAAATATCAAGATTTCCCTGATTGATACACCATCAGGTGGTCTTCACTACTAGGTAACTTACTATATGAAATATTCTCATATTTACCAGGTAAGATTTCCTTAGTGGATTGAGGAGGGACTTTTCCCCTTTCTTTCCTGGGTTGGAGCCCCGGGAACCAATTACGATTCCCATTCTTGCCCTTTGGAAAACGGAAAAGGCTCCAGAGTGACAACAAGTGAATGTTCCAGAGGGAATGGTCCCGGGGGGTTGCGTAAGTCATCAGGGAGTGAGCTAGATCTTTGTTAAATTTGTAGTACTCATACAAATTAGAATTCTTCATTTCCTCACCCCCACCCACCATGGAGTCCAACGAGGGGAAGCTATAGTTGGGCTCAAAATCTCCCAACAGCCATAGGGGTAATGAGGAAATATACGCAGCCACTATTACAGTACTGATGGCAGTCGCGGGACCTATGCGCTGCCGATTGAATAGTACCTGCTTGACCCTAGCCGTATTTGACCAGCCGATTGACTTGACCGGGCCTTGATCAAGCCACCCGTCTAACCAGAATAAAGCTGCTAGCTGCAGGGCGCAGCGTGCAGCATCGCTCAACCTCCAGGACTCCTGTCTCCTGGTATTACGGGATGCCACGCACGGCAAACACACGTGGGAGAGTTCTCCCTAGTCCAAGATGAGATGAACCAGGGGTGGGTGCACCATCCCCTCTCATAGGCCTTGGTGCACCAGGAAGCCATTTTGTCTCATCCTTCACTGGTGACCCCTCCAGTATGAGTAGCCCTCTGGTCCGGCTCACCAGATCATTGGGACCTCAAGCCCCCCCACCGCGGCAAGACGGCTTCCGTTAGGGGGGAGAGAATGGAGGAACAGAGGAGGGTTTGAGTCGACTGAGCAACGTATATGTGACCAGGCCAGAGCCATCAGAAAGAACGGTTGGCTTTCAGAACTTGAGTTGGAAATGATAAAAAGAAGTGTTATAGAGGGAGAGGAAAAGAGAAGCTAATAATGATGAGGAGGATGGTAGAGAGGAGATAGATAACGAAAACTTTGTGGATGGCGATGTTGAGGAAAATTTGGTGGATGATGTAAATGTGGAGGAAAATGATCAGCAAAATGGAGGTTTTGTTGTCGAAGATGATGATGTGTTCGAAATATCTTGTCTGAAAGTCAAAGGGTAATTGTTGAGAATCTAAGAAAAATTCATGTTGAAAAGAAAACAGCAGAAGGAATATCCTTTAAAAGGTTGATAGAACAAACAAATGAAGAGAGAAATGAATAGAGTAAATCAAGTGATTCGCCACATTGAAACCAAAAAACATCACAGAAAACTAATGAATTGATAAGGGCAGCAACTGTATGGGTTGCAGAACAGCTAGGGTTAAAGAAGATGGAATTTAGAGCTAAGAAAGATCCTTGGTGGAAACGCCGCATTGGAGATGATATCAAAAGAATAAGGAAAGATGTAAACACACTAGAGAGAGACTTAAGAGGTGAACTCAGCCACAAGAAAAATGAAAAATTGCAGAGACTGAAAGAGAAATATCGGGTGAATAAGAAAGGTATTACAACTGTGGTTGAAGAATTGAAACAAAGAATGATTGCCAAAAGTGCGAAAATTAAGAGATACGATCAAAGGATTAACCAGTTCAGACAAAATCGAACATTTAGTGTTGACCAGAATTTTTTTTACAAGGAATTGAATGGGGATAAAGCTAGAACAAACGAGGTACCAGATGCTGAGGAGAGTAAAAGGTTTTGGGGTGATATTTGGACAGTGAAGAAGGAACATAACAAAGGTGCAGAATGGCTGTCTGAGTTAAAGGATGAATTTAAAGGGAGACACTCACAGGAAGGGTCACTATAAGTATTGAAAATGTCAGAAAACAAGCTAAGAAAAATGCCAAACTGGAAGTCTCCAGGCAAAAGATGGTGTCCAGGGATATTGGATCAAAAACCTGACCAACATGCACGACAGAATTGCTGATCAACTAATAAAGATTTTGATGGGAAACGGATACCCTTCCCAAATGGGTTAACACATGGACGGACAGTGTTGTTGCCAGAAGGATCCCAGGAAAGGGAATACGGTTGAGAAACTATAGGCCGATAACATGCCTTCCACTGATGTGGAAAACTGATGACAGGAATTATAGCTGATCAAATGTACGATTACCTAGACAGAGAACAGCTACTACTTGATGAACAAAAGGGTTGCAGGCGAAAGAGTCGGGGTACAAAAGATCAGTTATTGATTAACAAAACAATCCTGAAGGATTGCAGGAAAGGGCACACTAATCTGGCTATGGCGTGGAATAGACTATAAGAAAAGCTTATGACTCCGTTTCCCCATAGTTTGGATTAGTGAGTGCATGGAAATGTTTTGGAATAGCTGGTAACGTGAGAGAGTTTTTGCAAAGAAGCATGGTGTAGTGGAAGTTGTCCTTAACTTCCAATGGAGAGGAACTCGGCGAGGTGGATGTTAAAAGAGGGATATTCCAAGGGGATAGTTTGTCACCATTGTTATTTGTCTTGAGCATGAAACCATTATCGTCATTACTCAGAAAGGTAAATATATGCTATGAGTGGGGGAAAAAAGAGTATAAACTTAATCACTTACTCTTTATGGATGATTTAAAACTATATTCCAAGAGTGAAGAACAGATAGACTCCCTAATACAGACTACTCACATTTTTAGTACTGATATAGGCATGGAATTTGGAATCAAGAAATGTGGGGTTCTAGTCCTAAAAAGAGGGAAAGATTGTAAGATGTGAGGGCATAGAATTACCGAATGATGAGATAAAAAAGAATTTGAACAAGAAGGATATTCTTATCTGGGTATTGTGGAATTAGATAAGGTGAAGGATAATGAAATGAAAGAGAAAAACAATGAAGGAGTATAAGTGGACGGCTGAGGTTAATTCTAAAGTCCAAGTTGAATGGAAGAACAAAGTAACTGCAATTAATACCTGGGCAGTAGCAATATTCAGATATGGAGCAGGAATAATAAGCTGGAGAGAGAGTGAACTGAAAAGTATCGACAGAAAGAAAAGAAAAAACCTGACAATGCATGGTGCCATGCACCCAAAGAGTGATGTAGACAGACTATATATGAAAAGGAAGGAAGG
Source organism: Penaeus monodon (assembly GCF_015228065.2). NCBI lineage: Eukaryota > Metazoa > Arthropoda > Malacostraca > Decapoda > Penaeidae > Penaeus > Penaeus monodon. Next base: position 3,005 of record NW_023663546.1, on the reverse strand, counting down.
AGGTCGTGGCCTTATCAGTGTGGAACAATGTGTAAAAGGAGAAGAAAACAGCTTAGGTTTTTTATGTGGCAAACTCAGAAGAGTTGTTGATAAGAGGTGTGTGTGCATCAGGAACCATACAGACAGAGGAAACAATGGAGAAAGAAGAATTCAAAAGGAAAAAAAGCAGAAGAGCTCAAAAAAAATGGACAGGAAAGGCAATTTCATGGGCAATTTCGTTAGAGAGATGCCAGATAAGGTAGACAGGGTTAAATCTTGGGAATGGCTGTCAAGGAGTGATTTTGAAGGTTTGAAACGGAAGCACTCCTATGTGCTGCACAAGAGCAAACAATAAGGACCAACTACGTGAAGCATTATATAGATAAGAGCAACGACAGTCCACTGTGTAGAATGTGGGTAAACGAGGTGAAAGCATACAACATATTGTTTTCAGAGTGCGAGAAATTAGCCCAGAAAAGAGTATAAAGACGTCACGATAAACGTGGCAAAGAAAGTACACTGGGAT
>NW_023663545.1:0-14812 GCF_015228065.2 Penaeus monodon | reverse complement strand
ATTTTTAATATAATAATTAATAAAATAATTATAAATTTTTAAAAACTAATAATGATAATGTTATAATATTTATTAATTTATTATTGTTATTTATATTTATTTAATTTTTTTTACTGGAAAGTATAATTGAAAAAAAAATTATTAATAACAGTAATATCAGTAATAACGATGTTAATTAAATAATGATATAAATAATTATTATAAAAACGTTTTTAAATTGTTATTATTTTGTATTACATCATTATGTAGTTATAGTTATAAAGTGAAAATATTATATAAGCCATATTGCAATAAAAATGAAAAATATTGCAATAATGATGATATAATTGCAATAATGATGATAAATGATGATAATGATGAAATTATGATATAACAGATAATATGATGATAATCATGATATAATGATGATAATACAGAATTGTGTCATATATAATCAAAAAGGTGAAAGAAAAAAATCCCAAAAAAAAACGGCAAAATCTACGAAATATAGCTTTTGAGAGTATACTCCAAAATGACGTTTTTTTCCATTTATTTGATGATTTTGGCAATTATTAGGGTTAATAATGATAATAATTACCAAAATTATATTAATATGACAATAATGAATATAAAATAATAAAGCGAATTTGGATAACATTTGATGATTATTAATATTATTACTATATCATTATTATTATCAATATATTATTATTATAATTATTATATTATTATTATTATTATTATTATATTATATATTATATTATTATATTATTATATTATGATATTATCATTATTATTATTTTTTCTTTTATTATAAGTATTATTGCAAAAATATAACTGTAATAATAACAATAATAATGATAATAAGTATATAAAATAATAATATAATCGTTATAATATTGTTATTAATTATTATTGTTATTATTATCATTATATTCTTTTACTGGTAGTATAATTGCAAAATAATTATTATAACAGTAATAATTACAGTAATAACGATGTTAATTAAAATAATGATATAAATAATATTATAAAAACGTTATATTGTATTATTATTGTTATTACTATCATTATTGTAGTTGTTATAGTATAGTGTAAAACTATATATTATAACTGCAATAATTGCAAAATAATGATAATAATTGCAATAATGATGATAATAATGCAATAATGATGATAATGAGAGATAATGATGATAATGATGATGATAACGATAATAATGAGATAATCATGATAATAATGATGATAATAACAGAATTGTGTCCATATAATCAAAAAAGGTAAAAGAAAAATAATCCCAAAGTCGAAAAACGGCAAAATCTAGCGAAATATAGCCTTTTGAGAGTATACTCCAAATGACGTTTTTTCCATTCATTTGATTATTTGGCAATTATTAGGTATAATGAAATAATAATTACCAGAATTCTATTATCGATGACCAATATGATGATAAAAGTGGGGAATAAAGCGAATTTGGCTAACATTTGATGATTATTAATATTATTACTATTATCATTTTATTTATCATATCTTTGTTATTATACAATTATTATTATTATTATTATTATTATTATTATTATTATTTATTATTATTATATATTATATTATTATTACCTTAAATTATTAGTATTAATTGCCAAAAAATGGTATTATAACTGTAATATACAATAATAATGATACTAAATATAATGATAATAATGATAATCCTATAAATATGGTTATTAAATGATTATTATTGGTTATTATTTCATTATTATTCTTTTTACTGGTAGTATCTTGCAAAAATAATTATTATAACAGTAATATTACAGTATAACGATGGTTATAAAATAATGATATAAATAATTAACATAAAAACGGTTATTATGTTATTATATTGTTATATTACTATCATTATTGTTAAGTTGTATTATCTAGTATAAAACTCTATATTATAACTGCAATAATTGCAATAATAATGATATAATAATTGCAATAATGATGCTACTAATTGCACTAATGATGATAATGATGATGATACTGAAGATAATGATGATGATAACGATAATAATGATGATAATCTGATAAAATGATGATATCCAGAATTGTGTCCATATGTAATCAAAAAAGGTGAAGAAAAAAAATCCAAAAGTCGAAAAGCGGCAAAATTCTATCGAAATATAGCCTTTTGAGAGTGTACTCCAAACAACTGACGTTTTTCCATTCATATGATGAGTTTGGCAATTATTTAAGGGTACATAATGATAGATAATACCAGAATTCTATAATCATGACAATAATGATGATAAACGTGAGAATAAAGCGAATTTTGGCTACATTTTGATGATTTATTAATATCCATTACTATTATCATTATTTATTATCAATAATCATATTATTATCATTATTATTATTATCATTTTATTATTTTATTCTTATTATTATTATTATTAATTATTATTTTATTATTATTATTATTATTATTATTTATTATTATTATTATTACTTTAATTATTAGTAGTATTGCCAAAAAAGTATATACTGTATAATAACAATATAATGATAATAATTAATAATAATACAATAATCGTTATAATATTTGTTATTACAATTATTATGTTATTATTATCATTATTTTCTTTTACTGTAGTATAATTGCAAAAATAATTATTATCCAGTAATAATTACAGTATAACGATGTTAATTAAACTAATGATATAAATAATTATGATAAAACGTTATTATTGTTCTTATGAATGTTTTATTACTATCATTATTTGTTGTTAATTAGGTATGTAATAAAACGATATATTATAACTGCAATAATTGCAATAATAATGAGAATAATTGCAATCATGATGATAATAATTGCAATAATGAATGATATGATTATGATAATGATGATAATGATGATGATAACGATATAAATGATGATATCATGATTAATAAATGATGATAATAACGGAATGTGTCGATATGTAATCAAAAAAGGTGAAAGAAAAAAAATCCCAAAAGTCAGAAAAAGCGGCAAAATCCAGCGATTAGCTTTTTCAGATATCTCCAAATGACGTTTTTTTCCATTCATTGATGATTTTGGCAATTATTAGGGTAATAATTATAATATTACCAGAATTCTATTATCATGATCAATAATGATGATAAAAGTGAGAATAAAAGGCGATTTGTATAACATTTGGATGATTATTTAATATTATTACTATTATCATTATTATTATCAATATCAATAATTATTATCATTCTTATTATTATTTTATTTCTTATTATTATTATTATTATTATTATTATTATTATTATTATTATTATTTTATTTAATTATTAGTATTTTGCCAAAAATGTAATTTAACTGTAATACTAACGATAATAATGATATAAATATAAAATAATAATAATAATCTTATAATATTGTTATTACATATTATTTTGTTATATTATCATTATTATTCTTTTTTACTTGGTAGTATAATTGCAAAAATAATTATTATAACAGTAAACTTACAGTATAACGATGTTAATTAAAATAATGATATAACATAATTATTAATAAAAACGTGTATTATTGTTATTATGATTGTTATTGACTAACATTATTGTAGTTGTTATTAGTATAGTATAAGACTATATATTAGAGAACTGCAATATTTGCAAATATAATGATATACTTGCAATAATGATGATAATAATTTGCAATAATGATGATAACTGATGATGATAATGATGATAATGTGAGGATAACGATAATAATTATGATATCATGATAATATGATGATAATAACAGAATTGTTGTCCATATGTAAGTCAAGAAAGGTGAAAGAAAAAAATCCCAAAGTCGAAAAAGCGGCAAAATCTATCGAAATATAGCCTTTTGAGAGTGTACTCCAAAATGACGTTTTTTTCCATTCTTTTGAAATGATTTTGCAATTATTAGGGTACTAATGATAATAATTACCAGAATCTATTAATCATGACAATACTGATGATAACAGTGAGAATAAGCGAATTTGGGGAATAACATTTGATGATTATTAATATTATTACTATTAGCATTTATTATTATCATATCATTATTTTATCATTTATTATTATTATATTATTATTATTATTATTATTATTATTATTACTTAATTATTAGTATTATTGCCAAAAAATGTTTATAACTGTAATAATAACAATAATAATAATAAAAATAATAGAATACTAATAATAATAATTCGTTATAATAGTGTTATTACTATTATTGATTGTTATTATTTCATTATTATTCTTTTTCACTGGTAGTATAATTGCAAAAATCATTTATTATACCGTAAATAATTACAGTCATAACGATGTTAATTAATAATGATATAAATAATTATTATAAAACGTTATTATGTATTATATTGGTTATTACTAGCATTATTGTAGTTTGTTATTAGTAATAGTAGTAAACTATATTATAACTGCACTATTGCAATAATAATGAATAATAATTGCATAATGATGATTAATTGCAATAATGATGATTAATGATGTGATAATGATGATAGTGATGATGCTGACGATAATAATGATGATAATCAATGATAATAATGATGATAATAACAGGAATTGTGTCCATATGTAATCAAAAAGGTGGAAAGAAAAAAATCCAAAAGTCGAAAAAGCGGCAAATCTAGGAACTATAGCCTTTTGAGAGTATACTCCAAAATGACGTTTTTCCATTCATTTATGATTTTGGCAATTATTAGGGTATAATGATAATAATTACAATTCTATTAATCATGACATAATGATGATAAAAGTGAGATAAACGAAGTTGGATAACATTTTGATGATTATTAATATTATTTACTATTATCATTATATTATCAATATCATTATTATTATCATTATTATTATTATTATTATTATATTAATTATTATTATTATTATTATAATTATTACGTTATTATTATTAGTATTATTAATTGCCAAAAAATGTTATAACTGTAAATAACAATAGTAAGAGATAATAAAATATAATATAAAACAAAATAAAAATAAAAATTGTAAAAAAATTTTTCGTTATAATATTGTTATTATATTATTATTGTTATTATCATCATTATTATTCCTTTTACTGGTAGTATAATTGCAAAATATTATTATAGACAGTATAATTACAGTATAACGATGTTAATTTTAAAATAATGATATAAATAATTATTATAAAAACGTTATTATTGTTATTATGATTGTTTATTTACTATCATTATTGTAGTTGTTTAGTATAGTAATAAAACTATATATTTATCACTGCAATAATTCAATAATAATGATAATAGTTGCAATATGATGATATAATTGCAATAATGATGATAATGAGGATATAATGATGATATTGGATGATAACGAGTAATAATGATGATAATCAGCTAATAATGATTGATAATAACAGGAATTGTGGGTCCATATGTCATCAAAAAAGGTGCGAGAAAAAAATCCCAACAAGTCAGAAAAAGCGGCAAATATAGCGAAATAATAGCTTTTTGAGAATATCCTCCTCAAATGACGTTTTTTTTTCCATTCATTTGATGATTTTTGGCAATTATTAAGGGTAATCAGTAATAATTACCAGAATTCTATTATCATGACAATAATGATGATAAAAGTGAGATAAAGCGAATTTGGATAACATTTGATGATTATTAATTTCTTACTAATATCAGTTATTATTACAATATCTATTATTATCATTTTATTATTTATTATTATTCTTATTATTATTATTCTTATTATATTATTATTTTATTCTTATTATTATTATATTATTATTATTATTCTTTAATTATTAGTATTATTGCCAAAATGTATTATAACTTAAATAATACATAATAATGATAATAATTAATAATATACTAATAATCGTTATAATATTGTTATTAATATCATTAGGTGTTATTAATTATCATTATTATTCTTTTTTACTGGTAATTTTATAATTGCAAAAATAATTATTATAACAGTAAATAATTACAGTAATAACGATGTTAATTAAATAATGATAAATAATTATTATAGAAACGTTATTATTGTTATTATGATTGTTTTACTATCATTATTGAGTTGTTCTTAGTATAGTAGTAAAACTATATATTATAACTGGCCAAGAATTTGACAATAAGTAATGATATAATTGCAATAATGATGATAATAATTGGCATAATGATGATAATGATGATGATAATGATGATAATGATGATGATAACGATAATAAGGATGATAATCATGATAATAATGATTAGAATAACAGGAATTGTGTCCATATTTAATCAAAAAATGCGAAGAAAAAAAATCCCAAATTCGAAAAAAGCGGCAAATCTAGCAAATATAGCCTTTTGTATGGTATGCTCCAAATGACGTTTTTTCCCATTCATTTGATGATTTTTGGCATTATTAGGGTATAATGATAATAATCCAGAATTCTATTAATCATGACAATAATGATATAAAGTGAGAATAAAGCGAATTTTGTATAACATTGATGATTTTAATATTATCTACTATTATCTTATTTTTCAATATCATTATTATTATTGTCATTCTTATTATTATTATTATTATTATTATTATTATTATTATTATTATTATTATTATTATTATCTTTTATTATTATTCTTTACTTATTAGTATTATTGCCAAAAAATGTATTATAACTGTAATAGAACAATAATAATGATAATAAATAGACTAATCAATAATAATAATCGTTATAATATTGTTATTAATATTATTATTGTTATTATTATTTATTATTCTTTTACTGGTAGTATAATTGCAAAAGTAATTATTTAGCATAATAATTACAGTAATAACGATTTTACTTAAAATAAATGATATAAATAATTCTTATATAAACGTTATTATTGTTATTATTATTGTATATTAACTATCATTATTATAGTTGTTATTTAGTATAGTATTAAAACTATATATTATAACGCAATAATTCAATAATAATGTAATAATTGCATAAATGATGATAATAATTGCAATAATGATGGATAATGATGATGTAATGATGATCATGATATGATAACGATAAGAATGATGATATCAATGATAATTAAATGATGATAATACACAGGAATTGTGTCCATATGTATCCAAAAAAGTTGAAGAAAAAAAATCCCAAAAGTCGAAAAACGTCAAAATCTAGCTAAATATAGCCTTTTGATAGTAAACTCCAAAATGACGTTTTTTTCATTCATTTGATGAGTTTGGCATTATTAGGGCTAATCAAATGATCATATTACCATAATTCTATTAATCATGACAATATGAAGATAAAGTGAGAATAAAGCGGAAATTTTGGATACCTTTGATGATATTAATATTATTACTATTATCATTATTATTATCAATATCATTATTATTTATCATTAATTATATTATTATTATTATTATTATTATTATTATTATTATTATTATTATTAATTATTATTATTATTATTTTATTATTATTATTACTTTAATTATTAGTACTTATTGCCCAAAAATGTATTATAGCTGTAATAGTAACATAATATGATAATAATATAATGCTAATAATATATCGTTATAATCTGTTTTATTATATTATTATTGGTTATTATTATCATTATATATTCCTTTTACTGGTAGTATAATTGCAAAAATAATTATTATAACAGTAATAATTACAGTAATAAACGATGTTAATTAAAATAATGATATAATAATTATTATAAAACGTTATTTTGTTATTATTATTGTATTACTATACATTATTGTAGTTTGTTTATTCGTATAGTGTAAAACTATATATTATAACTGCAACTAATTGCAATATAATGATAATAATTGCAATGAATGATGATAAGTAATTGCAATAATGATGATCATGATGATGCTAATGATGATAATGATGATGATAACGATATAATGATGATAATCATGAATAATAATGATGATAATAACAGATTGGTGTCCATACTGTATATCAAAAAAGGGAAAAAAAAATCCCAAAAGTCGAAAAAGCGGCAATCTAGCAAAAATATAGCCTGTTGAGAGTATACTCCAAAATGACGTTTTTCCCATTCATTTGATTATTTTGGCAATTATTAGTTTAATAATGATGATAATTACCAGAATCTTATTAATCATGCCAATAATATGATAAAAGTGAGAATAAAGCGATTTGGATAACATTTGATGATTATTAATATAATTACTATTATCATTAATTATGATCAATATCATTATTTATCATTTATTATTATTATTATTGTAATTAGGGGTGTCTTATTATTATTCTTATTATTAGTATTATTATTATTATTAATTATTATTATTATTATTATTATTATTATTTTATTATTATTATTACTTTAATTATTATATTATTTGCCAAAAATGTATTCTAACTGTAATAATAACAATACTAATGATCATAAATATAATAAAATAATAAGAATCGTTATAATATTGTTATTAATATTATTTTGTTATTATTTATCATTTTATTTCTTTTTTACTGGTATTATAAATTGCAAAATAATTATTATACAGTAATAATTACAGTAATAACGATGTTAATTAAATATGATATAAATAATTATTATAAAACGTTTATTAATTGTTATTATGATTGTTTATTAATATCATTATTGTAAGTTGTTATTAGTAGAGTATTAAAAACTAATATATTAAACTGCATATTGCAATAATACTGATATAATCTGCAATACTGATGAATAATAATTTGCAATAATTATGAGAATGATGATGATAATGTATGATAATGATGATGATCACGATGATACATAATGATGATAACTCAGGATATAATGATGATAATAACAGGAATTGTGTCCATATGTAATCAAAAAGGTGAAAAAAAAAAATCCCAAGTCGAAAACGAGCGGGCAAAATCTAGCGAAATATAGCTTTTGAAGAGTATACTCCAAAATGACGTTTTTTTCCTTCACATTTGATGATTTGGCAATTATAGGGTAAATAATGATAATAATTACCAGAATTCTATTATCTGACGAAATGATGATAAAAGTGAGAATAAACGCGAATGTGGATACATTTGATGATTTATTAATATTATTAGCTTTATCATTATATTATCAATATGCCTTATTATTATCATTATATTATTATTATTATTATTATTTATTATTATTATTATTATTATTATTATTATTATTATTATTTTATTATTATATTATTACTTTAATTATTAGTATTATTGCCAAAAAATGTATTATAAACTGTGATAGAACAATTAATGAAATAAATAAATATCTTAATGAAATAATAATAATCGTTATAATATTGTTATTAATATTTATTATTGTTTATTATTAGCATATTATTCTTTTTACTGGTAGTTAATTGCAAAATAATTTTATAACGTAATAATTACAGTAATAAACGATGTTTAATTAAATAACTGATATAATAATTCTTATAAACGTTATTATTGTTAATTATGATTGTTCTTACTATCATTATTGTAGTTGTTATTAGTATCGTAGTAATCACTATATATTAGTAACTGCAATAATTGCTAATAATGATAATAATTGCAATATGATGATAATAATTGCAATAATGCTGATAATGATGATGATAATATGATAATGGATGATGATAACGATAATAATGATATAATCATGATAATATGATTATAATACAGAATTGTGTCCATATGTAATCAATAGGTGAATAAAAAAATCCAAAAAGTCGAAAGCCGCAAAATCTAGCGAAAATATAGCTTTTGAGAGTATACTCCAAAATGAACGTTTTTTCCATTCATTTGATGATTTTGGCAATTATTGGGTACTACGATAATAATTACCAGAATTTCCTATTATCATGACATAATGATGATAAAAGTGAGAATAAAGCGCATTTGATAACATTTGATGATTATTTAATATTATTAACTATTATCTTAATTATATCAATATCAATTATTATTATCATTATATTATTATTATTTTCATTATTATTATTATTATTATTATTATTATTATTATTATTATTATTCTTATATTCTTATTATTATTTTAATTATTAGTATTATTGCCAAAAAATGTATTATAACTGTAATAATAACAATAATACTGATAATAAATATAATAATATAATAATAATCGTTATAATAGTGTTATTCAATATTATTGTTTTTATTATTTCATTATTTTCTCTTTTTACTTAGTATAATTGCAAAAATATAATTAATTATAACAGTAATAATTACAGTAATACGATGTTAATTAAAATAATGATATAAATACTTCTTATAAAAACGTTATTATTGTTATTATGATTGTTTATTTACTATCATTATTGTAGTTGTTATTAGTATAGTAGTAAAACTAGTATATTATAACTGCAATAATTGCAATAATAATGATAATAATTGCAATAATGATGATAATGAATTGCAATAATGATGATAATGATGATGAAATGATGATAATGATATGATAACGATAATAATGATGATAATCATGATAATAATGATGATAATAACATGAATTGTGTCCATTGTAATCCAAAAGGTGAAAGAAAAAAAATCCCCAAAAGTCGAAAAGCTGCAAATCTCGCGAATCTTAGCCTTTTGAGAGTATAACTCCAAAATGACGTTTTTTTCGCATTCATTTTGATGATTTTGGCAATTATTAGGGTAATAATGATAATATATTACCAGAATTCTATTATCTGACATAATGATGATAAAAGTGAGAATAAGCGAATTTGATAACATTTGAAATGATTATTATTATTATTATTATTATTATTATTATTATTACTTATTATTATTGTTATTATCATTATTCTTATAGTATTATTATTGTTTTATTATTATTATTATTATTACCTTTAATTATTATTATTATTGCCAAAAATGTATTATAACTGTAATACTAACAATAATAATGATAATAAATATAATAATAATAATATAATCGTTAATAAATATTGTTATTAATATTATTATTGTTTACTATTATCATTATTATTCTTTTTACTGTAGTAGAATTTGCGAAAATAATTATTATAACAGTAATAATTACAGTATACGATGTTAATTACAATAATGATATAATATATTATAAAAACGTTATATTGATTATTATGATTGTTATTACTATCATATTGGTAGTTGTTATTAGTTTTAGTAAAACTATATATTATAACTGCAATAATTTGCAATAATATGATAATAATTGCAATAATGATGATAATTATTGCACTAATTAGGATAATGAGATGATATGATGATAATGATGTGATAACGAAATAATGATGATAAGCATGATAATAATATGATAATACAGGAATTGTGTCCATATGTAATCAAAAAGGTGAAAGAAAAAAAAATCCCAAAAGTCGAAAAGCGGCAAAATCAGCGACTATAGCCTTTTGAGAGTTACTCCAAATACGTTTTTTCATCATTTGATGTTTGGCAAATTATTTAGGGTAATAAGATAATAATTACCGAGATTCTATTAATCATGACAATAATGATGATAAAAGTGAGCATAAAGCGAATTTGGGATAACATTTGATGATTATTCATATTATTACTATTAGCATTTTATTATCAATATCATTATTATTATTAACATTATTATTATTATTATTATTAGTTATATTATTATTATTATTATTATTATTATTATTATTAATTATTAGTAATTATTGCCAAAAATGTATTATAACTTGTAATAATAACAATAATAATGATAATAAATATAAGAATAATAATATCATCGTATAATATTGTTTTTATTAATATTATTATTGTTTATTATTATCCATTATTATTCTTTTTTACTGGTAGTATATTGCTAAAAATAATTATTATAAACAGTAAATAATTAGTATAACGATGTTATTAAAATAATGATTTCAATAATTATTATAAGAAAACGTTCTTATGTTATTATGATTGTTAGTACTATCATTATTGTAGTTGTTATTAGTATAGTGTAAAACTCATTTATACCTGCAATAATTGCAATAATAATGATAATATTACATATGATGATAATAATTGCATAATGATGATAATGATGATGATAATGAGGATATGAATGATGAGAAACGATAATAATGATGATAATCCTGATAATAATGATGATAATAACGAATTGTGTCCATATTTAATCAAACAAGGTGAAAGAAAAAAATCCCAAAGTCGAAAAAGCGGCAAAATCTAGCGAAATATAGCCGTTTGAGAGTATACCCAAAATGCGTTTTTTCCATTCATTTGATGATTTTGGCAATTATTAGGGTAATTGATAATAATTACCATAATTCTATTAATCATGACAATAATGATGATAAAGTGAGAATAAAGCGAATTTGGATACCATTTGATGATTATTAATATTATTACTATTATCATTATTATTATCATATCATTTTATTAATCATTATTATTATTATTAATTCTTAATTATTATTATATTATATTATTATTATTACTTTAAATTATTAGTATTATTGCCAAAAAATGTATTATAGCTTTCATAATAACATAATAATGATACATAACTATAATAATAATAGTAATAGCGTTATAATATTGTTATTATAATTATTATTGTTATTATTATTATTATTATCCTTTTTTACTGGTAGTATAATTTGCATAAATAATTGATTATAAACAGTAATATTACAGTAATACCGATGTAATTAAATAATGATATAAATAATTATATAAAAACGTTATTATTGTATTATGATTGTATTACTTCATTATTGTGTTGTTATTAGTATAGTAGTAAAACTATATATTCATAACTGTCAATAATTGGCAATCATAATGTTAATATTGCATAATGGGTGAAATAGATTGCAATAATGATGATATGAGGATGATAAATGATGATAATGATATTATAACGATAATAATGATGATAATCATGATAATAATGATGATAATAAACAGGATTGTGTCCATATGTATCACAAAAAGGTGAAAGAAAAAAATTTCCCAAAAGTCGCAAAGCGCAAATCTAGCGAAATAATAGCCTTTGAGAGTATACTCCAAAGTGACACGTTTTTTCCATTCATTTGATTATTTTGCAATTATTAGGTAATATGATATATTACCAGAATTCATTATCATGACAATAAGATGATTAAAAGTGAGATAAAGCGAATTTGGATGACATTTTGATGATTATGTATTTAATTACTATTATCCTTATTATTATCATATCATTTATTATTATCATTATTATTATTATTATTATTATTAATTATTATTACTTATTTTATTATTATTATTATTATTATTATTATTATTATTATTAATTATTACTTTTGATTATTAGTATTATTGCCAAAAAAAAAATGTATTATAACTGTAATAATAACATAAAATGGATAGTAAGTATAATAAGTAAAATAATAATCGGTTTGTAATATTGTTATTAATATTATTAATTGTTATTTAATCATTCTTATTCTTTTTCCTGGTAGTATAATTGCAAAATATTATTTGTAACAGTATAATTCAGTAATAACTATGTTAATTAAATAATGATAATAAATATTATTATCAAAACGTTTATTATTGTTATTATGATTGTTATTAACTATCATTATTGTAGTTTGTTATTAGTATAGTAGTAAACCTATTATTTATAACTGCAATAATTGCAATATTTGATAATAATTGCAATAATGATGATAATAATTGCAATAATATGATATGATGATGATAATGATGATAATGAGTAATGATAACGATAATAATGATGATAATCATGATATATGATTATAATAACAGGAATTTTGTGTCCATATGTAATCCAAAAAGGTGAAAGAAAAAGAAATCCCAAGTCGAAAAGGGCGGCAAAATCCTAGCAAATATACCTTTGAGAGTCATACTCCAAAATGACGTTTTTTCATTCATTTGATGATTTGCAATTATAGGTAATAATGATAATAATACCAGATTCTATTATCATGATTAATGATGATAAAAGTGAGAATAAAGCGATTTGGATAACTTTGATGATTTATTATATTATTAACTATGATCATTATTATTTCAATATCATTATTATTATCATTTATTATATTATTATTATTATTATTATTATTATTATTATTATTATTATTATTATTATTATCATTATTAGTATTATTTATTATTATTATTATTATTATTATTATGACTTTAATTATTAGTATTATTGGCCAAAAATGTATTATAACTGGTAATATAACAAATAATAATGCTAATAAATATAATAATAATATTAATTATCGTTATAATATTGTTATTACTATTATTATTGTTTTATTATCATTATTATTCCTTTTTACTGGTAGTATAATTGCAAAATAATTATTATAACAGTAATACTTACCGTATAACGATGTTAATTAAAATAATGATATAATAATTATTTAAAAAACGTTATTATTGTATTATTGATTGTTATTACTACATTCTTGGAGTTGTTCTTAGTATATTAGTCAAACTATATATTACCACTGTCATAATTGCAATAATAATGATAATAATTGCAAATAATGATGATAAATTAGCAATAATGATATAAGAGGCTGGTAATGATGATATGATGATGATACGATAATAATGATATAATCATGATAAAATGCTGGATAATATCAGAATTGTGTCCATATGTAATCAAAAAGGTGAAAGAAAAAAAAATCCCAAAGTCGAAAGCGGCAAAATCTAGCGAAATATAGCCTTTTGAGCGTATGACTCCAAATGAAACGTTTTTTTTCCATTCATTTGATGATTTTGGTCATGTTAGGGTAATACTGATAAAAAAATACCATA
>NW_023663544.1:0-12500 GCF_015228065.2 Penaeus monodon | reverse complement strand
TGTTGTTTAGGCAGTTCAAATAACATTTGTCCTGCAATATTCAGTAGCACCATCAATTTTAATAATACATAGTAAGAGTAATTCCTCTGTAACTGATTAAAACGAAAGATGTGTGACACATAAAGGTCATAAATCCCATATGGTAAACGGAAGGTTAATGCTGTAAAACAAATAAAGTGCTAGACATCAAAGGTCATATAGCACTATGGTAAAGACAATACCATAGCTAGTTATGCTAGTTATGAGGGGTGGAGAGGAAAGTGAATGGGGTAGGATAGGGAAATAATAGAAAGTTGGTGGTTGAGGATAAAAATGTAATTAGACAAATGGAGGGTCATGGATCTGAGGAAGAGAATATGTTGTCAATGAAAAAGGTAGGGGCTTCCGTGAGAATGACATGTGAGGGGGTCGGGGGAGAGAGGCAAGTAAGGAAAAAGCGAGGGTACGGGCTTCAGTTAAAGCGGAGGTAGGGTAGTAGGATATGTGGACTGAAGAGGAACGTGTATGAGGAGCATAGAGACGGGTGGGCAGATCTATGAGGTATGAGTGTAGGTGGCGTGTGGACCTTATCGTAAACGAGGAAAGGAGGGTTTTGCCAGCGTCTGTTCTAGGTGGATGGTACCGACAAGGATTGAGATGACAAGGTTTTATGGTTTGTAGTTTTGTTTGTGGTCAGGACCCGACCAGAATGATTGCCAAATGGATAGAGGAAAGTTTAAAGTGAGGTGGCAGAGTTCGGTGGCTGTGTGCGTGAAAAGCGGGGTTGCAGGGTTGATAATGCGGCGGATCGTGTCAAAGGCATCTGGCTTTTTATAATGCCCCCGATCATGGTGGGTATCCAGCAAACTGGGTGAGTCAGTAAAGATAGGAAGGATGAGGGAGGTGGATGGAAAGATGCGTTGTACAGCGATAGAGGGTAGCGTTAAAATTCTGTTGTAAGGACGGCTCGATTCAGGACGGAAGGTGGAAAGTTGTTATGTTGTGAGAAGGAAGAAAAGAATACAGCGAAACCAGTACCCGAGATGGTTTGGAGTGTCTGTTAGGAAAGGGTTACTAGGGACGGTGACTAGAGATATAGGGCAATGAAATGTCGTCGAGGATAGGATAGGGGGGCATGTTTAAGTTGGTAGTGAGTCCAGGGAAATAGCAAAGAGCGGTTAGAGGCGGACTAATTTATATGGCAACTCTAATCAAGGGGGAGAGGATTTGGGGTTAATAATGGAGATGGAGGCGGTTTGCACAGTCGAACCCCCAGTTTGTGAGAGCGGGATCAGTAGGGTCGACGTCCCCCCCCCCTGTAAAGCGGGCTTTTTTTCCTCTAGAGATGATCTTGCAAAGACAGTTGGATAGTCAAGATTACCCCAAGGAACATGCCTGCAAGGCCGGATACTGTGATGGGAACATCGTTGCAGGAAGTGTGGAGGTTGGAGCTTAAACATGAACGAGAAAAAGGATGAAAAGTTTAGAGGTAGATACACCAAAGACTATGTTTGAGGCCAAGAAGAAATTGATGTTATTGCCCAATGGAGAAGCTGGGGAGGCTGTATGAAGGACCAAAGGAAACATGGCTCATAAATATCCATATATAGTGGATGATCGGTCATTGGTGTTAGAAAGCTGAAATAATCCGTTAACGGCAATGAAGAATAGTATGGCGCTGAGCACACTGCCTTCTGGGACACCTTCGAATTGTGGAAAGCAGATTGAAGTGGAGAGGCAAATCTGACACGGAAT
The DNA here is from genome assembly GCF_015228065.2 of Penaeus monodon. Taxonomy (NCBI): domain Eukaryota; kingdom Metazoa; phylum Arthropoda; class Malacostraca; order Decapoda; family Penaeidae; genus Penaeus; species Penaeus monodon. Next base: position 10,766 of record NW_023663544.1, on the reverse strand, counting down.
GTGCGATCAACAGAAAGGACTTTATGAAAAAGCAATTTTCCGCGTATGCCATTGGAAGAGGGTTTGTGAAGGATATGGTGCTGCCATGTGTATCATAAGCACTTTCTAGAATCGAAGAAGACAGGCTAATATTGAATCACGGCGTGCAAATGCGATATGGCTTGTGTTTCGCAGTAGCAGGGGATAAGCTGTGCTTCAGTCGCGACGAAATCCAAAAACTGATTTGGAGAGATGAGGCTGTGGTATTCGAGGTACACCCATTAGCCGGAGATTAAACCGTCCTTTTCTAGAATTTGCATATGCAGCTTGTGAGTGCTATGGGACGGTAGTCTTTGGAAGGGTACCAGGTTGTTTGGTTTAAGAACAGAAGAAACAAAGGGTTTCACGTCAGGTGGGATGGGCAATTCTCCAGTTGTCCATAGATTATTGCACGAATATTGAGAGAAGAAGGAACGGAAGTAGGTGGAAGGTATCGTAACATACGGCAATTTATACCGGTCTTGGGCCTTCAGGGGTATTTGCGCATGGACCGTAGTGCATAAGAGAATTTTCAGAAGAGAGACAGGAGAGGGAGAAGGAGATGGAAGTGCGCGCGTGTCTGCATTTTGAGGACGAGAAGAGCGAGGAGAAAGGTGAGAGCCACTATGATGGCTAAAAGATAGCACTCACACGTTCAGTCGTACTTGAAGAGGGTCAAAGATGAGGCTATTGTCGGATATGGGAAGACGGGGGCAGAATGAGGCGAATGTGCCTGGTAGTTTATAGAACCGCCGCCAGACTGCAGGGGACTGGTGTATACCGATGTTATGAAGGATACATAATCTGCAAGGTGTTGTCAAAGAGTTACGCGACTCGTACGGCAAATGATAGACTGATGCCTTTTTAAAGTATATGTGAGGTGACATTTAATTGACTAGGGGTGCCTCTCTTGTATCTATAGCTTATTACAAGTTACAGTTAAAGTTTTTCCAATTATCAGGAAAGGTGGTTGAGTGGGAAAGTACGATTTTAAAGGCGATAATGTCAACAGGAGAGGAAGGGAGAATAGGGACGGTGAGTGAGGGAAGGTTTCTGGGAGGCAGACAACAGGATGATTATAAGAAGATAGAAGGTTGGCGAAGGTCAGGTCTGTGAGAACGGAAACCTCGAAGTTCCACCGTAGAAAGAGGTCATTGTGGGATAAATCAACAGGGGATAAGATAGAGGTGGATGTTCTGAGAGGTAAAGAGGAGAGCATCTTGGGATAGGAGTGGAGTATCAGAGGACGGAGTGAAGGTCCGTGCATCAGGGCTCATCAGGGAAGGTGGGATCGGGTAGGACATTGCTGGAACCAGGAGGGAGTCGGTAGGATTAGTAAGGAAGGAGGTTATGAGGTGGGTGGAGGAGAGGATAAGGGGTAAGTTGAGGAGGGAGTAGGAGGGAAGAGGGTAGGGAGAATATGAGAAGGCGAAGAATATTCGACAGTCAACTTGAATAAAGCCGGAAATCGGGGTAGAGAATTGAAGATGCATGAGAGAGGAACTTCTCTTGGGTCATGTAGGAAGTTTCTAATGTCCTCCAGAGTTTATGGAGGGATATTTTTGGTTGGGGAGGTTTTGGGGGAAAAAATATGAGGAGGTGAAGAGCAAGATAGGCGTCTGGAGGGGTTGCGGATGTAAGTGTGGATGGGATGTGGTAGCGAGAAGGGGGTGGAAAGTTTGGATTGTCTAGTGCAAGACGTAAGGCGAGAAGTAGGGAGAGACATAGGCAGTTGTGAATATTGATGCATCTGGATTTTAGATGGTAAACATTTGACTAGATGGAGAAGTAGAGGTGAGAAAGTTGAGGAGTTAGGGAGAATGGTAATGGGGGAGATGTAGAGGGACCTACTTGGGTAGAGGGATAGGGTGGAGGAAGGATGGTATTGAAGTATGTGAGTGAATTAAAAAAAACTAGCCATCGTGCTTTCTTGTCTGGCCTCTTGTAGAGTGAGGCCATGGTTTGTATCTTGATACTTGCTACCTCAGGACTCAATACTGTTTAGCAGGGCAGCCTTATAAAACGCAGTTGGAGCCAAATGGTCACATTGGCAGTTGAAGGTCACGCCCAGAGGTTAGGCCACACGGATGGCAGCGGGCTGTCGGATACAAACAGTGGTTGCTGGGTGGTCAAAAAGCGCCACATTGTGACAATTAAACAGGGGTGGTTGTTGATATGGTTTGACCGGGCAAGATTCTCTCCTAATTAGACTTTTTATAGGGAAGTTTCATGTCTCCGGAAGATAATCTTTGGCTTACATAATTTGAGTGAGACTCAAGCGACTTAGGGGTAACAGTGCAGCATTGAACGATACGCATCATAATCAGCAAGGCAGTAAGGTCTTCTTCTCAGTGTATTACTGGGCCAATCATCCGGGAGATGGAACACAGTTCCAAGTAATAATGAGGAATGGGGTTGGCAGGAATAGGTTTGCCAGTGAGGTTCTACTAGGGTTAGAAGTGTTATGGGCTCGAGACTAAGAGGTAATTGTGACAAGATATGAGTGAGTGGGGCGGATGCGGAAGGAAACTGCCTACTTGTTTTGGGAGACATTGTTGAAAGAGGAGGGCATTATCCAAAACGCAAGGGGAGAGCTGTTGAGGGAGAATCACAAAGAATCGGTTACAAAACTTAGCCGGGCTAAATAGAGTAGTACTAAGATTTATAGAAGTGAGAATTGTAGAGGGGCGAGACAGAAGGATCGGGAGTGGTTGAACTGAGCACCACAGTACTGTAGGAGTGAGGGCAATAAGGTTGAGTTGTAATAAGGAAGGAGGTTGAAAAGAGATTGTGCAGGACGGTGAGTCGAAGGCATGTCGGGAGTGAGGATGTGGTGTCTTATAAAAGCGGGTAGGAATATTCAGGTGGGTTAAGTTGGCAGCCAAATGTCGTGGAGGGGGCATGTAGTAGCAGTGGGTGGAGCAATATCAAAGAAGTTAGATCAGAGAGGCTAGTGGAATATAGGCAAGCTCAATGCCCGATTTAAGAGTGCAAAATCTTCATTCTGGCTTGAGGGGTTACGGGTCTTCTTAAACAATTAACCAAGGAATAACTGCCCCTGGCTCCACTGAGCCAAAGTCAGCCGTTCATTCTTTCAAACACGGCTCTTACACCTTAGGAAATTGGACAGGGGAAGGGTTGAAGAAAAGAGAAGAAAGGAGAAGAAAAGACCATGCAGAATTAGTTGAGGCAAAGGCGGATTTTATTTATTGCTACATTTTCGTGCCTTACATCAACATATGAAGGTATTAGCAGTGTATTCAATGAAGAAGAGAAAGAAAAGGAAGGTTGACAAAAAAAAGACACGCAAAATTTAAATGAGAGAGGGCTGAGTCCAAGTAGAGGAATCCCTCTACCTGGCTCGGTCTCCACCTACCCACAGCAACGAGAAAGGGAATTGGGGGTAATGGTTAAAGCAAGATAAATGGACTAGACAATCTAGTCATGTAGCACTATAGTTAATGTTAGGGAAGGTGTGGTTGAGTTAGGATTAGTTGTCTAAGATGGGCAAAGGAAGCCGGTGAGTGAAAGGGGTTAGCGCGGGTGTGGTAAGGAGTTAGATTAGATGGAGGATAGTATGCGTTTGAGAAAGAGAATAGGTGTTGAAAAGTGTGGGAATTCTATAGGATGCTGATAGGTGGAGGTCGGTGAAAGGGAGGACAGGTGGGGAAAGCAGAGGTTAAGGATGGGACGAGACATAAAGGGAAGTGGGGGAAGAGACAAAAATGATAATTGGGATGTACTTTTCGAGGAGGTGTAAGAAAGGCTCTTGAAGCATACAATAGATGGTTATAAGAGGAAAGGATATGACAAAGGTCCAGGTCTGTGGAGAGCGGAAACCGCGGATATTATTCCAATCGAAGGATAGTTATCTTAGTGATACGATTGTAGTACGTTTTGGAGATTCTGAGGGGAAGGCAAGCTATGAGGGTGGGGATAAGGACAGAGAGTCCTGAGATGGAGAGGTGCTGTGGGTGTTGTTGTCAATAGGAGGGGTATAGGAGACAGAGGGCTGTGGAGGGGATATGTGACATACATTAAGGGCATTCAACGTGTCGTATCAGGAGGGAGTGGAAAGGGATAGAGGGGATGGCGGAGGGTTAGTGGCGGGGTTGGGTTCGGGTTTGGGGGGGATGGGCTGTGTTGGGTAGGGGTTCGGAGGATAGGGTGTAAAGGGGGATTCATTAGGAGGAGGATGGCTATCAGGAAGTTAACTTGGAGAGTGTGGGGAAGGGCAGGGCGATTGTAGATTTGGAGGTTGAGTGTCAGTTTCATAAGTAATCTTGAATATTTTCAATCGTTCTTCTGAGGAGTTAGTTGGTTGGGGAGTTTTGGGGGATAAAGATTCTTGTGAGGGGGGGAAGAGAAGGGACGGGTGTCTCAAGCGTATGGGAAAGGAAGGGTGGAGGTGATTGTGTGGTAGGTGAAGAGGCGGGTGGTGGAACGTTTGTTCTGTCTGTTACGGGTAGATGCGAGGAGGGAGAGGGAAGGTTGGGTTTTAGTGGTGATTGGAGTATTCTGTAGTAGAGATGAGTGTCTGGGTTGAGGATGGCAAAAGAGTTTGACTGGGGAAGGTAGGAGGTAGAAGATTGGGAGTTCGATGTAGGGGGTGGGTTTAGGAGAATTGGTTAGAATGAGCAGTATTACTGGAGATAAGTGAGTAAGAGAGAAAACCACGTCGACGTGCGTCCTGTTTGGCTTCACGTAGTATGAGTCTCCAAGTTTGAATCTGAGAATTGCTACCTCAGACTCAAATTTTGTAGGTGGGACAGCCCCTATTAAAATATATTATGGGGGGGCCGCCACAGTTGGCACATGTGCTGATTGCGCAGAGCAGTGAGATTAGGGTACCCTTTCCTCTCTTTCCTTATGGCCAGGTTGGGCACATAGTGGGCATCTGGCTGTGGAACGGCAATGTTTGGATGGTTTCCTAGACAGCCAACAATTTTTGGCACTGACGTGGAGGAGGTATGGTATAGACAAAACAGGAGGGATTCTCCTCCTATGTAGACGTTAACGGGCCCCTAAGGGTTCGTCTACGGCAGGTAATTTTGCTCTATGTGAGGGGTTCTTCGTATGACTCTGGGGGGGAATGGTAGTAGCATTGTACTGATGTTGCATTCATAGTCTGTGAGTGAGATCAGGCAAGTAGGTCTCTCCACAATCGACCAATCTTTGTCAGAGAGGTGAGCAATTTGCTGGGAGATTTGAAACTGTCCGGTGCAAGTATTGAGGGTTGATGGCGGTTCGCAAGGATGGGGGTACCACTAGACGTCAGTTAGTTTTGTAATGCTATAGCTGGTTTTTGGATGTTACTGTGACAAGACGGGAGCGGGCGGATCGGCTACGGAGAGAGACTTAACCTATTTGTTTTGGAGACATTGTTTTTATTGGAAGAGGAGAGTGTTGTCAGAATAGGGAGCTGGGGGAGGGGTCACAAAAAATCGGTCCTATTTGGCTGGGCTAAAAAAGAGGAGTATTCAAGATTGGGTGTAGTAGAAGGTCGGGGGCGTGACGAAGATGATTTAGTGTTGCGGGAGTAGTAATTATGGAGAGGTGGGCCCAATAAGGCTGTAAGGTATTAATTAAGGAGGATGGGTTGGTTGGCGAGTTGGAGGTTGTGGGGGTTAGAGGTGTTGATTTGAGATTGCGGGGAGAGTGGAAATTTTCCCTTTAAAAGGGTTATTTTTGGCTATTTTACTTAGGCATTTGAGGGGGTATTTTTGCAGTGTTCGGAGCCGTGGTCAAAGGGAGAGCTTGGGTCAAAAATGGGGTGGGTTTCATCGTTGGGGGTATTGAAAAAGGGGGGCGAGCCTCATTCCCCCTAATAGGGGATTTTTTTTTATTACTGGCCAGGGAAAGCCGGGATTTGTTGGGGATAAAAACGTCCACCCCTCAGGCCCCCTTGGGGGAAAGGGGGGTACTAAATCGGGGGAATCCCCCGGGGGCCATGGCTCCCTCGGCCGTTCAGGACTCAAAATGTACCCTTTTCTCCTTCAGACGGCTCTCACCCCTTAGGGGGGGGATGCAAAAGGGGTTGGGGGAAAGGGACAAAAAAAAGGGGGAAAGGAAAATAAAACCATAAAAATTAGTTGGTCGGGGGTGAGTCCCGGGGTTGAGATTTCCCCATCTTTGGTTTCCCAGTCTCCCCCCCTGCCCCCCCCCCCCCCACGACGAACGGGCAAGGGTTGGGGGGGAAATCTCCAAAAGGGTTTAAAGGTTTAAGGGTTTTTAAAAGCAAGAAAAAGTGCTATTCTAAGGTCATGTCCCAATATTAAAGTTAGGGAAGGGGGTTGGTGTGTTAGTTGCAAGCTGGAAAAGGGAATTTTGGTGAGTGAAAGGGTTAGGGTCGGGATGGAAAGGGGTTAGTTTAATAAAGATTTACGCTGAGGAAAAGAAATTTGTTACAAAAAGTGTGGGATTCTGTGGATGTCTGATATTTTGGGGGTGGGTAAAGAGGGATAGGGGGGGAAAAAGAAAGGGTAGGGTTTTTAAAAACGTGGGCAGGCATGGTGTGGGGGTTTGGGGGTTTTGGGGTGGTGTGTATTGCTTTATAGAGTTAATGGTTACTAAGGGATTCAGGGCAAAAGGGAGGGATGGAAGGATGGGGGGATGGGGGGGGGGTTTAATGTGGCGGGTTGGGTCGGGGGGGGGGCTGTGTTGGGGGGGGGTTAGGAGGATGGGGTGTAGGGGGGAATCGTTAGGAGGGGGTGGTACGCTTACTTGGAGTGTGGAAGGGCAGGAGTTGAAAATTGGAGTTTGGGGTTTTTCAGTTTTCATTGGGTAATCTTGAATATTTTAAAGGGTTTTCTTCTTCGATTTGGTTCGGGATTTTTTGGGAGAAAAGGATTTCTTGGGGGGGGGGAAAGAGAGGAGGGTGTCCAAGCATGGGACAAAGGAAGGGGGGTGTTTGGGGTGGTAGGGGAAAGGGGGGGAACGTTTTTTTCTTCTGTTACGGGTAGTGCAGAGGGGGGGGGGGGAAGGTTGGGATTGTAGTGGTGATTGGACGGTAGTGAGTTTGGGAGTGTCTGGATTTGGATGGCAAAAAAGGTTTGACTGGGGAAAGGGTTTGGGGTAGAAGAGGGGGGGTTAGTGTAGGGGGGGGGTTAGGAGAATTGGTAGAATGGCATCTTATGGAGTAAAGGGGTAAGGAGAAACCACGTCGGTCTTCTTGTCTGGGTTCACGTAGTGTGAGTCCAAGTTTGAACTGAGAGTTGTACCCAGACTCAAAAATTTTAGGTGGCAAACCCCCATAAAAAAATATTTTGGGGCCGCCACAGTTGGCACTTTGGGGGTGAGTGAGGGAGTTAGATCGGGGATGGCCAGGTTGGGGACATAGTGGGCATCTGGTGTGGAACGGCAATGTTTGGCTGGGTGTCCTAGACGCCAACAATTTGGCACTGACTGGAGGAGGTTTGGTATGGACAAACAGGAGGGATTCCCCCCCTATGTAGCGTTAAGGGAAGGCATGTCTACGGAATAATTTTGGCTATTTAGGGGTTTCTTTTGAGACCTTGAGGGGAATGGGTAGCATTGTACTGATGTTGCATCATAGTCGTGGACAGGGAAAATTTCTCCACAAACTGACCAATCTTTTTTCATAGATTGGGCAATTTGCTGGGGGGAATTTAAACGTTCCGGGGCAAGTATTTAGGGTTGGATGGGGGTAGCAAAAGGGGGGGACCTACAGGTTGTTTTTTGTTAATGTAAGCTTGTTTTCGGTGTTCTGGACAAGACGGGAGCCGTGGGTCGGCTACGAAAAAGGGCTTTTCCCCATTTGTTTTTTGGAGAATTGTTGAAGAGAAGGGGGTTTTAGAGTAGGGGTTGGGAGGGATCACAAAAAACGGTCCCCTTTGGGTCACTGAGAGGGTATTCAAAAATTTTTGTAGAGATAGGGGTATGAAGGGGGGGGGCGTGACAAGATGGAGTTTTTAAGGGAGGTAGTGTTAGGGGGGTGGGCATAAGGCTGTAAAGGTATTAAATGGGAGGATGGGTGGGTTGTGTTGGAGGTTTGGGGGTAGAGGTGTTGAAGTTGAGATTGCTGGGAGAGTTGGAAATGTTCTTAAGGGTTGATTGTGGCTACTGTACTAGTAGGCATTGATGAGGGGTAGTTATTGCAGTGTTCGGAGCCGTGGTCAAAGGAGAGCCTGGGTCAGGGAATCTGGTGGGTTACATCGTTGGGGCTATTTGATAAAGGGCACCTCATTGCCCCTAACAGTGGGGATAAGTTTTCATTACTGGCCATGGTAAGCCTGGATTATGTTGGGGATAAGAACAGTCCACCCCTCAGGGTCCCCTTGAGGGGTAAGGGCTGGGTAACTAAATCAGGGGAATACCGTGGCCATGGCTCCCTCAGGCCGTTCAGGACTGGCACAATGTCAGCCTTTCATCCTTTCAGCACGGCTCTCACACCTTAGGAGGTGGATAGCAGAAGGGTTTGGTGAAGGGACAGAAACGAAAAGTGGGAAGGAAAATAAAGACCATGCAAAATTAGTTGAGTCGAGGGCTGAGTCCCAAGGTTGGGGAGTTCCCCATCATTGGGTCCCAGTCTCCGCCTCCTAAGCCCCCCCACGATAGCAACGGGCAAGGGATTGGGGGGGAAAGTCTCCATAAGAGAAAGTATGAAGTATGATTAAAGAAATTATCAGCCTCATTAAATGTTGCTGCTGGTTGCCAAATAAATAATGATTCTTACTGCTGTCCTTGCACATCTCCAAATCAAATTGCATCACCTCAACATGCAACTCCACTTAGGATATTGAGAAGCAACAAGGACTTTGAGCCTCAAAAAACAAATTACTGGGAAAATTCATGAAAAAGTAGGGACATTCAAGCCAATCATTTCTTTACAAAGGCAAAAAAGAAATCTCATTTAGCTGTGAATCTTTATTTTGAACTCTAAAAAGATGACACAGACACACACAAAACAAAGCAACTCCAGAACCTGCAACAGCTATATAGAAGAGGTAATCTTCAATATACACCACCTACTTGGTTTCCTACACCCCATTAGAGTATCTTTAGAAATAACCGGTCTGTCTGAAGAAAGAGGTACACTTTTCTGCATTATTGGGCAGAAACTTGCACATTTTAGTGAGGAAATAATTTAGACAATCACAAAAATAAAATATTACCCCTGCACTGTAGAATTTTAACAGTCAAACTAACATGTAAGACAATATAATGTAATGTTCTACAATGCCAAATGCTTTTTAAAAAGTATACTTTTCATTTTGGAAAACTATTTTTTAAAAGTTCTAGGGTCCCAAAATTTAAAAAAAAACATGGGGAAAAAAATTCAAAGATTCTCTGCATAAAATTTTTATCATTCATCATGATTTTTACCTCCCTTTTTTCTCACTTATAATTTACACTAACAAAAGTATATACTTTCTATCACTCACAAAACTTTTTAATTTTAATAAAACCTTTCATCATTAAAAACAAAATTTTGTACAAAATTTCTATTTAAAAAACTTTTATCAGTTTAAGTAAGCGACGTCTCAAATCAGAAAATAATTAATAATTTCATCACAAAATGTTGTTTCATGTTCTTCGGGCAAGCAATAAAACTTCAGTGTTGATAAAAATAAAACAAATTTTATATTAAAAAAAAAATCTAATTAAAAGATGAAAATACCATCTATAAAATTGCTCTGTGTGGTATGTGCAATGTGATGTGTATGTAATGTGCTCAAAGAGATAAGGGAAAATTCTTACAGGAAACTTTGTTAAAGGTTTAAAGAGGGGGAAAGGAAGAAAAAAAAAAAAAGGAGGGGAAAAGTCAGAGGCAAGAGGGGTATGTTTCACACATAAAATTTTCATATTACATATACACTTCTTTTAAAAAGTTTCAAAGCCCCCCAGTATATCTAGGGAATAAATCTAATGCCAGAATTTTGGAGGTTTGGTTTGGCCGGCTCCCCTAATACTGATAAATGTGCTGATCAGGTTATAGCTTAATAAAACCCGTTCTATAAAAAAATATTTTAAACTTTAGGACCCAGTGAAATTAACTCAAAATCCAGAAATGGAGCAATACTGAATTTTAAGTTAAAAGTTTTTGATTCATGACTTTTTGATATATATGAAAAGTGAAGGAACAAAATCAAAATTTTCGTCACGTGCCCCAACCTGAAATAAAACTTTCATGGCATGCGAAAAGATTAAATGGAGTTAAAAGTAGGTCTCAACAAAGCTGCCCCCCCACTCATTGATCCTTCTGTGGCAGAAAGATAACAGTCCCCTTGAAATGTAAAGACAGACTCTGGTGGAAAAAAGGTCCCTTCACGGAGTAACAACCTATTCTGCCATCACAGGCAACTACTCCTATGAAACCCCCAACTGCCACTTAAACACTCAGGTTTCAGGGGGTTTTCAGAATCTGACTAGGATTCCCTTTAAAAAACAGGGATGCTGTGGATTGCTTGTTTTGTAAGAAGTTTTCCCCGATGTAAGTTTTACAACTAAAAAAAATTCCATACTATTGATTCTTCTATCCTACCTACCCCTTATTAAAATCACCCAAAAAATCAAAAATTAAAAAAAAAAATCTTAGGGCCTCACAAACAAGCTTGTAACCTGCAAGATAATTTTCAAAAATATCCCCTAAACAACTTTTTAAAAACAACCTTTCTCATAGTTTATACCTTGACCAAAAATTCAAAAAGTATCCCTTTTATTACATATACAAACATTTCGATTTCTAAAAAATTGTAAATTTCATGGGGAAAATTTTTCAAAAAGGA
>NW_023663543.1:12500-14814 GCF_015228065.2 Penaeus monodon | reverse complement strand
CAATAAATTATAAAAATAACTATTATATATAATAATATATATAATATAAAACATATATCACATACACACACAAAACACAAACAACACACAACACACACACAACAACACACACAACACACACACACAACACACACACACACACACAACACAACACCCAAACACACACCACACACACACACCACACACACACACACACACACCACACCACACACCAACACACACACACACACACACACACACACACACACACACACCACACCACACAACACACGATATTTATATATTTATATTATATATATATTCATATTATCTATATATATATATATATATATATATATATATATATATCAATATATATATATATAGTATATACTTATATATATATATTATATATATATAATATATATGTGTGTGTGTGTGTGGTGTGTGTGTGTGTGTATGTGTGTTGTGTTTGTGTGTAGTGTGTGTGTGCGTCCACCACACACACCACACAACCACCAACACCCACACACACACACACACACATATCTATATTATATGTATATATGATATATGTATATTATTATATATTTATTTATATAGCATGTATATTTTACAGCACACACACACACCCACACACACACACATGTGACACACACCATATATATATATATATTATATTATTATAATAATTATATATATTTATAGTTATATATATATTATATCTGTATGTATATATATACACACACACAACACTAACGTATAAAACACACACACCGTATTCTATCTACTAATCTATCTACTATGATATATATATATATATATAATATATAATATATATATATATATATATATATATATATACATATATATATATATATATATATATTTATATATATATATAGTATTATGTGTGGTTTGTGTGTTGTGTGTGTGTGGTGGTCGTGTGTTGTGTTTGTGTGTATGTGTGTTGTACGTCCATATATATATATATTATATATATATATATCTATATATTATATATATATTATATATATTACATATAATGTATGTATGTATATATGGTGTATCTGTTGTGTGTATATATATATATATTATATATAGTAATATATATATAATACATAATATAGTTTTATATTGTATGTATTGTACACACACACACACACACATGCATACACAGATATATATATAAATATATATATATATATTAATATATATATATATAGTATATATATATATACATATATAATATATATATTAACATAATATATAATATATTATATAGTGTGTATATATACATACATAATATATATAATATATATATATATATATATAGATATATATATATATAATGTGTGGTGTGTGTGTTGTGTGTTGTGTGTGTGGGTGTGGGTGTTGTTGTGTTATACAATACACACACACACACGTATATCTCATCATCATCAGGGGGCTCACCCCGACGGGGGCGCATGGGCGCATCCATCCTTCGTTTCCCAGCCACGAGGATCCCCGATTCGATTTCTCCAGGCGGGAAACCCCGGCCCATCCTAATTTCCTGCGACAGGTTTTTCGTCGAGCTCCCCAAGGGCCAGGGATCCCCTAGGCATCCCAAAGGGTCTCCTCCACCCAGGGTTGTCTCGCAGGGAGACAATCGGATGGCGGGCCGTCCATGGGGGAAAGGGCGAGCTAGGTAAACCATAAGCCTGAGTTGGGACCCCGGTTTTAATGAAGTAAAGGTCCCATGCCAGTCTCACGGTGAAAACTGCCGGTTGGACCGGGTCCTCCCAAACGGGACCCCATGACCCCGGCAAAGGGGACTTTAAAAAAAGGTTCAAGGCGAGACTCCAAGAAAATAGAAGCGTCCAGATTTCGCTTTCTAAGAGCAAAATTGGCAGTATGAAAGCCCTTTAAACAGCCAGCTTGGGCCCTTTTGCATAGGTACCGGGCATCTCCAAAAGCTCTTTTTGGGTCGATTTTTGGTCCTCTTGCCAACCAACCGTCTACTGGGCCCTTTCCCGGTTGACAACCCCAAGATTTTGGAATACGCTACCAAGGTATTTTAAAAACTTTTTGTAACTATATTTTAAATATATATATAATATATATATATAAAAAAAATTATTATTTTATATAATATATATTTATATTATAAAATTTTATATAGTGTGTGGGGTTTTTGTAAATATTTTATATTTTATATATATATAAAATTTTATATATATATATATTTTATAATAATATATATATATACATTGTGTGGGGTTTTGTGTGTGTTTTTATGTGTATTGTACACACACCAAAGCATGTATGTATTTAAAATGCATGTTGGAAAATT
>NW_023663543.1:2500-7500 GCF_015228065.2 Penaeus monodon | reverse complement strand
TTGTAATTGAACTAAATAGTGAAAGAGAAGAAACTGTATCAGCTATTTTATTTCTCCAAGTAATTCCAGCTTTTATTAATCTATACCTAACCTAACAATAATAAATCATAACTAAATCTAACCTTTCCTAGGAAACCCCAATCTTTTACTAATAAATATCATCTAACCGAACCAGAACTAACTTGACCTAACTAACCTAAAAACAAATCTAATAAACATGGCATAACATAGCCTAAACTAAACTATAAACATTACTAACCTGATTAGTAATCCTAACATAACCTAATGTAATAAACATAACCAGTACAAGGTACTTTGAGTACTGTACAATTATGTGTTGCAGAACAGTCAACTAAAATTATGAGAGGTAAGCCTTGAAGCGATTCTGCACATAAATAAAAGTAAAAGTGACGATAAAATGGAAATGTATGCTTAATTGAAAAAAATAGTGTACAAAGGTTAGGCTTAGATTAGTTTGGTAGATTTCGGTTAGGATAGGTTAGGTTGGGTAGGTTAGTTTAAGCTGGTTGAGATTGGTTTAGGTTAGTTTTTGGCTGGGTTATGTTTATTACATTAGGTTGGGTTGGTTTCCTAGTTAAAGTTTAGGTTAGTTTATTGTTTAGTTTTAGGTTAGTTTGTCTTTTATTAGTTTTGTTAAGTTAGTTGGGTACATTAGGGTCAAGGTGGTTAGGTGATATTTATTAGTTTAGGGTAGGTTCGATACTGGAATTCCTTTAAAAAGGTAAATGCTGAATGCAGTTCTTCTCTGCATCTATTTATTACACACAGCACACACACACACACACAGTCACACACACCACACCGATCACACACACACACATAATATATAATATAAATTAATATATATTATATATATATATTATATATAATATATATATATATATATATTTATATATATATTTTCCCTCTTTGACAGATCTATACTTCTGCAAGCTTGTTTGTTATAGTTACGAAATTTTAATCATGAATGTCCATGTGTGTATATATATATATATAGATATATATATATATATATATATATATATATATTATATATATATATATATATATATATAATATATTATATATCTATTAATCAACGTCAATAATAGATGGTTAACATTTTTTTTCTTTTTGGGGATAGAAACATACGAAGAAAGTGAATAATGCGTCATCATAGAAAACACAATGTCCATTTATTAAAAGGATAAACAAAGATCCGGTAGAACGAAATATTTAAACGTAGAATCATTCCTATACAATTACTGAACGTGCCCTTTTAGTGAATTCGAAAAGAAATGTATTTTTCAATCTATTGCAATCAAGGGTTCATTTTTCGAAGGTTCAAAAGTCACACTGCTCAGAAGTTTAGTGTTTCCTTATACTAAATGATACTCAAAATGCCATTTTCCAAAGGTCCTAAATGAATACTTTTTAAATGCATTGTTTTCTAATAACATAACCTAACCTAAACTTTTCTGAACCTACCCTAACACCTTAGCTACATAAAGTAACCATCTAGTCCTAACATTATGATCGCTAACCTAGCTTCTCTAACTCTTACGATTTTAGCCTAACCCAACTATCCTAACCTAAGCGTTCCTTAACTAACCCATATCGTAAACCTAACCTACCAACCTAATACAACCTAAATTAACGATTGAGCCCTAACTTATATTTTCTAATCTAACCCTTTCTAAACATCTTCACGATCCTAACCAAAACCTAAATGTAACTTAACCTAAAACTAGCCTACCCCATATCTACATAGTTGCTAAACCTAAACTCATCCAACCTATCCCTAACATAACTCTAAACTAAATAACGATTCTCCGTATAATTTTCTAACCTTTCCTGACTTTTTAACGATTCTAATCTAAACGTAATCTAAACTACCTAAACCATACCTAACTTAAACTAAACCTGGCCTTACCTAACCTAAAACCTACTCCAAACTTTAACCCAATCTAAACATTACCACCAACCAAAACTTATCTAACCGAACTCTAACCTAAAACCTAACCTACAACCTAACCTTTTAACCGACCTACCTGCCTAATTAAAGTTAATCTCAACTAATCTTTCCGAATCTTTACCTAACCTAACCAAACCGTAATCGAACGCTACTAATTGTAAATTTTAACCTAACCTATCCTTATGGTTTAACCTAACCGACGTTCTGACGTACCAAGCCATTGTACACTACTTAACTTAACCTAACCCAACCCACTTAAATTTACGTTTACCTACGTAACCTGTTACCCAACGGTTAGGTAACGTAAATTTAAGTTGGGTTGGGTTTTAGGTTAATTAATTTAGTTTAGCAATGGCTTGGTTACGTCCGAACTGTTCGGGTTAGGTTATAACCATAAGGATAGGTTAGGTTACTTTACATTAGTAGGTTAGATTGGTTTAGGTTAGGTTTAGTAAATTCGAAAAGATTAGTTTCGATTAATTTAATTTAGGCAGGTAGGTTTCGGTTACATAAGGTTAGGTTTATGTTAGGTTTGGTTGATTTCGGTAGATAAGCTTTGGTTGGTTAGGTAATTGTTTTAGATGGGGTTAATTTTGGAGTAGGTTTAGGTTTAGTAAGGCCGGTTTAGTTTTAAGTTAGGGTATGGGTTTAGGGTAGTTTAGATTACGTTTGATTAGAATCGTAAAGTCAGAAAGGTTACATATTACGTAGAATCGTTTATTTTGTTTAGGTTATGTTAGATAGGTTGGATTGGTTTAGGTTTTGCTTAGGGTAGATATGGGTTGGCTAGTTTAGTTACATTAAGGTTTGGGGTTAGGTATCGTGAGATGTTAGACAGGGTTAGAAATATTAAGTTAGGGCTCATCGTTATTTAGGTTTGGTATAGGTTAGGTTTAGGTTAGGTTAAATATGGGTTAGTGTAAGTGACGCTTAGGTTTAGGATCGTTGGGTTAGGCTAAAATCGTAAGGTTAGATTAAGCTAGGATCATAATGTTAGACTAGATGTGTTACTTTATGTAGCTAAGGGTTTCGGTTAGGTCAGAAAAGTTTAGGTTAGTTTATGTATAAGGAAACAATTGACATTTACAAGTATTCATTTTAGACCTTTGGAAAATGCATTTGGATATTCTTTAGGTATAAAGACACACTAAACTTCTAGCAGTGTTGACTTTTGAACCTTCGAAAAATGAACCTTGTATTGAATAGTGAAAAATAATTTTCTTTCTAATCCCTAAAAGCACGTTTCATGTAATTTGTATAGAATGATTCTACGTTTAAATATTTCCGTTCTACATGATCTTTGTTATCCTTTTAATAATCGGACATTGTGTTTTCTATGATGACTGGCATTATTCACTTTGTGCTTCGTATGTTTCTATCCCCAAGTAAAAGAAAAAAATGTTAACCATATAGTATTGACGTTTATACATATATATATATAGTAGAATATATATTATATATATATCTATATATATAATATATTATATATATATTATATATATAATTATCTGTGTGTCTATAATATTATATATCTATATATATATCATATATATATATATATATATATATATATATATATATACCACATGGACATTCATGATTAAATTTCGTAATATACAACAATGCCCTTGCAGAAGTAAATAGATCTGTCCAAAGAGGAAATATATATATAAATATCTATATATATATATTATATATATTATAATATATATCTATATATATCTATCTATTTATTATATATCTCTTTTTTTGTGTGTGTGTGTGTGTGTGTGTGTGTGTGTGTGTGTGTGTGGTGTGTGTGTGTGTAATAATAGAAAAAAAAGGGCAAAGAAGAAGAAACTGCATCAGCATTTACTTTTTAAAGGAATTCCACTATCGAACCTACCCTAACTAATAATAAACCTAACCTACCTTGACCTAATGTACCCTAACCTACTTAACCAAGCTAATAAACATGACATAACCTAACCTAAACTAAACCTAATAACATAACCTAACTTTACTATAACCTAACCCAACCTAATGTATAAACAAACCCAGCCAAAACCTACCTAACCCATCCAACCCATCTTAACCTAACTGCTCCAACCTAACCTATCCGTAACCGATCTAACCCCAACTATCTTAAGGCCTAACCTTGGACCTTATTTTTTTCCAATTAGCATAATTTCCATTTTACTTCACTTTACTTTTATTTGTGCCGAATCGCTTCAGGCTTACCTTATAATTTTAGTTGACTGTTCTGCAACACAATTGATACGTATCCCAAGTACCTTTGTACTGGTTATGTTTATTACATTAGGTTAGGTTAGGATTACTACTCAGGTAGTAATAGTTTATTAGTTTTAGTTTAGGCTATGTTATGCATTTTTATTATATTTGTTTGTTAGGTTAGGTAGTCAATTTAGGTTGGGTTCGGTTTAGATGATATTTATTAGTAAAGATTGGGTTTCTCAGGAAGGTTAGATTAGTTATGTTTATTATTTAAAGGTTAGGTAGGATTAATAACTGGAATTACTGGAGAAATAACTGCTGATACGTTTCTTCTCTTTCACTATTTATTCAATTAAATATATATTGCCTTGTATATCTGTATCTATACGCCCAGAGAAATCTATACTTCTGTGAGAATTGTTAATTTTATTATAACTATGAATCTTAATACGAATATATTAATATATATATATATATATATATGATATATATATATATATATATATATTATATATATATATATATACATAATACTATGTCCCGATTATTATAAGGATAACAATGATCATATTAGAACGGAAAAATATTTAAGCCTAGAATCATACTAACAATTACTGATCTGCTTTGTAGTGTGAGTATGTCTCGTTAGATTTATACATACCCATCTATAAGAAATTTAAAAAGAAAATATTTATTTCATACTACCCAAAGGATAAATTTTTCGAAGCTTCAAAATCAACATTACATTGCTATACTGTTAGTGTCTCCTTATACCAAATCCATCTCCTTATGCCTAAAATTAACCTAACCT
>NW_023663542.1:0-14815 GCF_015228065.2 Penaeus monodon | reverse complement strand
CCAAAAAAAAAAAGAAAAACCTGAAAAGTAATAAAGGGAACCGGAAGATAAGGCTTAGGGGGTAGTTCGAATCAGGCCCCTGGTTTTTGCGGTTTGGGTTGATGAGATTTAAGTTTGTTGTTGTGGTGTATCGTGTTGTGTGTGTGTAGTGGGTGGTGTGTGTGTTGGTGTGTGTGGGGTGTGGTGTGGGTGTGGTGTGGGGGTGTGGGTGGTGTGTGTGTGGTGTGGGCGGGGGAGTGGTGTGTGGGGGGAGCGGGAGGGGGGAATATTTGTATATACTATGTATGTACATATATATTCCCCCTCGCTGTTTCTTCGCATTTCCTTTTCCACTTCCGTTCATGTTCCCATTAACGATCTATGACCTCTAACGTTGTTTTCCCGCATTAACACACATCTCCCGGGACAGATGGGAAACAAAAGAAGAGAGAGAAGAGACAAAGAGAGAAGAGAGAGGAGAGAGAAAGAGAGAGAGAGAGAAGGGGAGAAGTGAGTGAGTGAGTGAGTTACAAGTGAGTGAGTGAGTGAGTAAAGTGATAGAGTGAGTGAGAAAGAATAGATAGATAGAGAGATAGATAGAGAAGAAAAAAAAGAGAAAAGGAAGGCACGCGTAATGATAATTATTGTATCTAGTCTTAATAAAAAAGATTTTTTTTCTTTTCTTGTGATATAAGATGAGACTTAAGTGAGGATAAAAGGCTAATTGTCAGAAAGTTCTACAAATTGCGACTCTTAGGTGATTATGCCAATTATGTTAATTAAGATCAAAAACATAACTAAAATCATACCGATATTATTGATGTATCATAATGATAATGTTTATTAATGATGATGATTGATAAGGGTGATGATAATGATAATGAAAAGCGATAATGATAATGATAATGGTGAGAGATAATGATCATAATACTTTATTGAAAATTTGGTGACAGTAACAAACAATAATAATTATAAAAAATAATAGTAATAATAACCATAATAATGTTTAATGACGCCAATATTTAATGATAACAAAATGATAAAAATGGTAATAATAGTAATAGCAAAAGCAATAACAAAAAACATAAAAAACAACAACAAGATGATTACAACCCAAAATTTACCCAAACGGTCATAAATTCTGTACAATTCCTTTTTCAATATAAGACAGATACGGAATATACCTGAGGTTCGAAAAAGCTAAATACGACCAGCTGGTAATTACCGTGCAAGTTCTGAACATTTTTCCCTCTCTTTTTTTTTTTGTACCGTATATCGACAGCTCCCGAGGCTATAGCATGTGATTTGGTTGTTTGTATTGTAGTATGTTCATGGGTTTTTTTGTTTTTTCTGAGTTTGGTATTTTTTTGTGTTGTCTGGTTGAGATTGTAGCATAATTGTGTAGGGAAAACGGGGGCTATTGCGGAATAAAGAAATATAAATGAGAATGAGGCGGATATGCCCCACACTAACACATGTACACACACACCACAAAACACAAAAAACAACACACACACACACCACCACACACACACACCACACACACACCCAACACCACACCCACACACACACACCCACACACCACCACACACCACGCCACGCACAAAACCACACCCCACACACACCATCCCACTCAACGCAACCAATGCCCATAAACAACACTGAAATCTAAACTAAATACCACTTTAAAAGGCAAAAAAAAATCTTATGTTACCGAGAAAGAAATGAAAATATTTCGAATTTGGTCTGAATGTGGTGGCTAGGGTGAATTTGATGTAATTTAAAAGGGGCAAGAAGGTAGGTGTAAGCCAATTAATTTTGAGGAATTTTTTCTGAATATATAATAGCATTATCTAGGGAAAATATGGCCACCGCGCCCAAGTCGTTTTCCTTGGCTTGCAAGGGTTGGAATGAAAAGTATTACGTCTTTGAGGATGTGATATAATCCAAGCTTAAACGAGCTAGCATAATCAAACATTTCCTCATGTAATTATTTTTACCTGGAAATTTTTATATATCATTTGGGGGTATTTGGGAACCTGCATCTTTATAGCAAAAACTCCAACCCAATTTATTCCACAACGACCTCCAAATTTTGAAACACCTTAGGCTCCTACAAAACCTCTAGATGGCAACACCCCTAAACCCATGACAAAATTCTTTTTATATACATTACTAATTCCCCTTCCATTTAAATAGGGACTTCGTAAAACTTCAAACCTTTAATATACCCTTCATAACACTCCAAAACCTCCCTTTAGAACAACTTCATGAAAACTTCATCCCTTTTAAATTACGCTTCATACACACTATCTCCCTTTAAAGGGAAAACTTCATCCATCCTTTGAGTAACACTCCAAACCCTTTACTGACACTTTATAACACTCTTTCTCTTAAGGAACACTTCTTAACACTCTGTTCCTTTAAGTACACTCCATAATTCTTCTTCCCTTTGAGTAAACTTCATAAAACAACTTCCATTTTAAATAACACTTCATAACACTCTATCCCCTTTAAGACAGACATAATACTCCTTCTCTTTCAGAACACTTCATAGCACTCTTTGAGTAACACTCCATCCCTCTAAATAACACTTCAAAAACACTATATCCCTTTAAGTAACACCCTTCCTGTAAACTGACACTTCGTAACACTCCATACCTTTAAGTGACACCCATCAAACCCCAGCGGGACTACAAACCCCCCCAACAACTCTCCATCTCTGTAAAGTCACGCAAACCCCCGAAACCCCCTATCACTTCTTACATCGAAAGAGATCAATTATTGGTTATTAGAAAAAAGCATTAATTTAGTGGAAGGATGAGTCAATTTTCCACGGCGTTTTTATTAAACTCGTTTGGAAATGATGAGATAATGAGACAGGGGTCTGAGAGAGAAGTGAGGGAGGAGAGATAGAGGAGAGAGAGGGGGGAGCGAAGGTGATAGGAAGTGAGGGAGGGAAAGGAGGGAAAGGTGGATGGTTAGAAAGAATAAAAGATAAGATTGAGGGAGGGAGGGAGGGAGAGGAGAGAGAGAGAGAGAGAGAGAGAGAGAGAGAGAGAGAGAGAGAGAGAGAGGAGAAGAAGAGAGAAGAAAAGAGAGAGAGAGAGAGAGACAGAGAGAGAGAAAATGAACGGAGGACGAACGAAGAATGAATAATATGAGAGGGAGCCCAACGCCGGGCCGACCGCCGGGGAAACAGAGAGAGAGAGAGAAGAGGGGAAAAGGAGAGAGAGAGAGAGAGAGAGAGAGAAAAGAGAGAGGAGAAAGAGAGAGGAGATGACAGAAAGAGGCGGGGCGACCAAAAAACCGTCGCTGAAAAGAGCAAACGAGCAAATCGTTATCTTTATTTGCCCATGAGGTTTTTTCCACCGACTTTTTTCTTTTTTTTTTCGTATCTTTTTCTTTTTTTTTTTCTCTCTTTTTTTTTCTTCTAATCCCTCTATACCGAAACGCGGGGAAATGAAAATCCAATTCGCACCCGGACCTTTTTCGTAATGTTGTACTTTAAACGACGTAATTTCCGTACAAATCTAAACCAAAAATTTTTAAAATTTTAGAAGGCTGCGAATATCAGTAAAAATAAAAAAAGAAAAAAACTGTTTAAATTTTGAAAATGCAGTTTTTTTTTATTTTTTTTTTTTATTTTTACCTTCTTTTTAATTCGGGGGAAACGGGAAAAGACTGGAAAATATTCAACCGGAAATAGTTTTTTTTATTTTTTTCTCCACGTTTCTTCCCCTGCTTCCCCTTGTGGTGCTGTATGTCGTGTGTTGTTTGTTCGTCTTTTTAAGGGGAATAAAGTGAAAATTTTGGAAGAATATAAAAAACACATAAAGAAAGACTTGCCAATTTCTCAGAACTTTTACAATAAGTTTCGAGGAAATTTTTTAAAAATTTTTTTTTTTTTTTTTATTATTCCATGCTTCAGTTTTTGATTTATCAGAGAAGAAAAATGGAATGTTTATGATTCGGGTATGTTTTAAGCACAAAAAAATTCTTTTTTGGGTAAAAATTTTTCTCAAAGATTTTCCTTTTTTAGTTCATTTGTTTTAGTCAATTGCTCCCACCAGGATTGGTGGGGAAGATCCCCTTTTGGTTCACACCAATACGCCCAAAAAACCTCACGCCCAAAACCATACTAATTATACATTACCCATAAAAAACCACCAACCCCCAAACCCCCCCCAAAAAAAACACACCCCCACCCCAACCCCAAAAAAAAAACACACCCAAAAAAACCCACCCACCACAAAACACCAAAACAACAAACTTTTTTCCAAAATAAAAAAAAAAAAAAAATGCTCAACCAAACACAAAAAAAAAAAAACCCACCAAACAAAAAAAAAACTTTGAAAAAAAATTTTTTTTTAAACCCAAAACACCAAAAAACACCCCCCAAAACCAAATTTTGGTTTAAAAAAAAAACCCCCCCCCCGAAACACAAACCAAAAACAAAACACCCCCCACAAAAAAAACCCCAAACACACAAAACCACACACCCCCACACACCCACACCCCCAAAACAAAAAACCCAACCCACACAAAACCCCCCCCCGTATACAACATCTACTACATCCATGTTCAAGATGTTTGCATATGTAGTATCATATGCAAACATAAATTAAAAAAATTTATATATATATATAATAATATATATATATATATAATTAGGGCACACAAACACACAACACGTATTCGTATTGCATAATAAAAATACGACATACATACATACATACAACATACATACTACATACATCATACTACATAATAAAACATACATACATACATAATAAATACATACATACTTTATTATGTTTTATATATAATACATTACTCCATATATGTACATCCCTACATGCACACGTAACACCACACACGCCACTTGGCGCAACGACGCACATTCAATCTAACACACACATACTTTTTAAGAACTCTGCACATTATCATCGATAATGCATAATTATGTGACTCTACTTATATCTTTGAAGACTTTTTAAAGGTCCATTTGCTTATCTTCATGCCACTCACGTCACGTCATCTCCTTTTCTGTGAATGCCCAAAAAAATGGAAAAAATTTGTGTCCGCCCAGGTGTTCACCAAAATTTGCCTGTTGGAACCCGGGCCCGGCAGCGCTATTTTAAATTTCTGACTAACATCCTATTGCAAATCGTTTGGGGCCCTTCATTAAAAATTTTCCGGGTCGATGGGGTGTGTCAAATTCTGCATACAACAGCTGGGAGGAGGGGTTTCATCGTTTTTTTTGTCCTTTCTGCCTCTCCTTTGTCTCTTTTTTGTGCCCTTTTTCTCTGTTCTTTATCTCTCTCTTTCTCTCTCTCTCACATTCACTCTCACTCACTTCTCTCTCTACATTTACTCTCACTCTTTCCTTTTTTTTTTTTTCTTTTTTCCCCTTTTTCTCAACACTGGTCCCCCCCCCCTTTTTCCCCCCCCTTTTCAAAAAAAAATCTTTCCCCTCTCCCTTTTTCTCTTTTTTTTTCCCTCCTTTTTTTTTTCTTTTTCTTTTTTTTTTTTTTTTTTTTTTTTTTTTTTTTTTTTTTTTTTTTTTTTTTTTTTTTTTTTTTTTTTTTTTTTTTTCCCCCCCCCCCCCCCCCCCCCCCCCCCCCCCCCCCCCCCCCCCCCCCCCCCCCCCCCCCCCCCCCCCCCCCCTTTTTTTCCTTCTCCCTTCTCTCCCCCCCTCCTCTTTTTTCTCCCCCTCTTTTCCCCTTTCTCTCTCCTCCCCCTTTCTCCCCCCTTTCCCCTTCCCTCCCTTCTCCTCCTCTCCTCTTCTCTCTTTCTCTTTTTTCATTTTATCAAATTTAAACGAATTATCATTTTTCTGTCGGGGCTTTCTGCCTGTCTGGCTTTGCCGATCGTATGACCATTTTCTATGTCTGTTGATAGATAGATAATAGATAAATAGACACATAAATTATCAATCCATCTTCCTGTTAATCTATCAAACCTCTGTATTTGTCAATTGCGACGGAATCAAAACCCTTCAAAGTTATCATGAAATATTCTCTCTAAAGCAAAGAAAAAATTTACTAAAATGGCTTCTTTTCAAGTTAAAGATTGAGCTTTCAATAACTGAATTAAATTTCCCTTTGCACGGATTTATTGCGTGATAAATAAATGACGATTAGTTCGAAGCATATTTTCCTTTTCTTTCTGGTTTTTTCATTTATCTATAATTTTCTCTCTCTCTCCGTTTGTTACTTGTCTGTCTGTCAGTCTTCCGTCCTTCACCCCCGTCGGCCCCCGTCCCGCCCGTCCGCCCCCGTCCGTCCGCCGTCCCCGTCCTTTTCCCGTCCGCCCCCTGCCTGACTATCTGTCTGTCTGTCCCTCATTCCCCTCCTTTAGATATCTCTGTCACTGTTAAAATACGGAAAAATACTTATTGGTTACAAAAACTAAAACGAAAATTTATTTATATTGGAAGCTGAACAAAATCGTGATTGCGTCGTGTAGAGTCTGGGATTATGCAAAGATACTTATAAAAAATTGTTGCAACTGTGGGAAGTACGAAGAAAAATTGCTAAATTTTTGGGTATATTGTTAAAATATATAGACGAAAGACAAATATATATTGCTAAAACACAACACACACACACCACCAAAAAACACACACACCAAAACACAACACACACACACACCCACACACCACAACACACACAACACACACCCCCAAACACAAACACACACACACACAACACACACGTATATATATATATATTATATATATGTATTTAAATTAAAAATATAAAATATATAATTTTATTTTGTTTTTCTTTTTTTTTTTTTGGGGGGGGGTTTTTGAGGGTATTTTCCCGGGATCCTAAAATAACAGAAGGGCACTAGATAACCTTTTTTCCCCAAATCATTGGTGCCCAATATGCGCCCCATCCTAAGGAGTATTTTAACGCCCTTTTCCCGGGTATTTCCTTCATTTTTCTTTTCTCTTTTTTTTTTTTTTTCATTTATTAGATCTTTTCATTATTCGATTTTCCCTTTCTGCTTGTCCTCCGCTTAAACTTCTAGCTTTACTAAATGTGCCAGGGCCCCCTTCACCACCCTTTCCCTCTCTGTGATGAAACGTGGCTAGCTTTTTTAACTCTCTCTGTTTCTGTATTTTATCTTAGATGTTATAAAATTTTTTCGCATTAATCTACTACTATTTTCTCAAATATTTGTGGGGGTCCTTGGTGCAATTACTACTATATTTTTTCTATTATTGTGGTGTTTTTTTCTGTATACTATACTATTTTTTCTTTTCGGTGGTTCTTTGCGCTATTGTATTGCTTAACACTGCTTCTCCCTTTTCTGCCTCTCTGCTTTATTAATGTTGTTTTTCTACACTCCCTCTTTCTCGTCTTCCCCCTGTAGTCTCATTAAAATAGGTTATCCAAAATTTCAGTGAATATAATGCAGTACAGTATACGTTTATATTTACTGATACCTCTGTATATCTCCTGCCTCCTCTTTTCAGCTATGACTTTTCACTACTGTTTTTGTTTCACATTGTTCTTCTGTCTGCTATTATACTACTACTACTAAAAACTACTGCCATTATTACCCCTAACATTTGAAAACTATTATTTATTTTCTATACTTCTGCTATCATCTTCTTAAATCTACTACTAGTCTACTTTTTTTAAACACAACTGCGTTTTGATTTTTTTTTTTAATTTACATTCTACGCGAGGTACTGAACGATTTTTTTTTTTTATTTTAATTTTTTTTTTTGTAAAATCTGAAAAATGAAGGCGGGGAGGCCCTTATCAGCCTCCTCGTGATTGGGTTAATCACAAACCCCAATTAAGTTCCAGGATGATAAGACATTTTCCCTAATTGCTAAGTAAAATGGGGCCCCATACAAGGAATCGACTTAAAACGTAATTCCCTTATCGGAGCAATAAAAATGGAAATTTTAAGATAAAAAAAGAAGAAAGAAAGAAAAAAGAAAAAAAAACCTTTTAAAGGTTTTTTTTGTATAGTGAAAAGAAAAAAAATAGAAGAAAAGAAAAAAAATGAAAAGTGAAAAAATAAAAAATTTTATTGAAAGAGGGATTTTTTTTTTTTTTAAAGGGGGTTGTCTGTTTGGGGTGTTAAATTTGATTAATTATGAAAATAAAAAAATGAGATAAAAAAGCGAGAAACAAAGAAGGAAAAAAAATACAAAACATGGGCTAATCGGGTGTATTTTGGAATATCAACCATTTAGTAAAAGAAATATCAATTAAAAAGATAATAAATTTAAAAAAAATTGTTTTTAAAATATTGGGATGTCAATCCAATGAAAAGAAAAATAAGATTAAGAAAAGGGCATTGTTGGATAAAAAAAAAAGTCATTATCGGGTAATGGGTTTCAATCAATTTAATTAAAAGAAAAAATAAATTTTAAAAAAAAAAGTAAAAAAAAAAAAAAAAAAATCCCGCAAAAAATAAAAAGTAAAAAAAAAAAAAAAAAAAAAAGGGCATTCTCGGTGTATTTTCGATATCAAACACATTTAATGAAAAAAAATATAATTAAAAATACTAATAATAAGTAAAAAAAAAAAAATAAATTCTCGAAGTAGAGACATCAATCACATATAAAGAAGGAAAATATAATATTTTAAAAAAAAAATAAAAAAAATAAAAAAAATAGATTTTAAAAAAAATTGATAAGTAAAAAATAAAAAAAAAAAAAGTATTTCGGATGTATCGAGACATCAACACTTTTAAAATGTTTATCAATCCGATTTGGCCATTCCACACCAGTCATCGTCAAAATTCCAGTCACGTCCCCATCGGGGCATGATAATGAATGCTTCATTCAGAAGACGAATTTATTGAAATTTTTAATGGTAAACAAATTTTTAAAGATTAGTTTTGTGCCCCCTGCAGTTATATCAAATCGATGTGGGTATATTTTCCGCTATATGATATGAACATGGGTTAAATTTGTTTTCAGCAGGTTAAGTTTTAAACGGAAATATTTATGGTCTTAATATGATTTGTGTGACGGTTTCGAATTATCGTTTTTTCTTCGATTTTACTTCACTTTCAGATGAGCATTGATAATTTTGTCTTTTTAGATTTTCCTTAGTTATATAAATTTTTTGTGGTGTGTGTGTGTGTGTGTGATATATATATCGGTGTATATTATCATAAGAGATTTTTCGTTCTCGTCTGCCTGACATTCCGTCTTCCCCGGTAGCCCCCTCTATCTCCCCCCTTTTCCCTCTCTCCTTTACTCCCTCCCCTCTCCCTCTCCCCCCCTCCCCCCTCCCTCCCCCCTCCCCCTTCCCCCCCCCAACCCCCCTTTGGGAGGAGGAAAAAAGGGAATTAAAAATCCGGGTCGCGAACAGGCCGACGTCCCCCTTAAATGATCGAAAAGGGATTGGGTTTTGTTCTTATCCAAAAACGGAAAAACAGTACCAAACTATCCCGAATTATTATATATATATATATAAAATATTATTATAAATAATATTCGGGGAAAATTTGGGACGGTATTTCCCGTATTTGGATAAGACAAAACCCAAACCCTTTTTGTATCAGGTTAAAAGGGGCGTCGGCCCCTGGGTTTTTTTTTTTTTTTTTTTTTTTTTTTTTTTTTTTTTTTTTTTTTTTTTTTTTTTTTTTTTTTTTTTTTTTTTTTTTTTTTTTTTTCGGGCCCGGGAAAAATCCCGGTTTTATTTAATTCCCTTTTTTTGTTTCCCCCTTTTTTTTTTTTTTCCCTTTTTTTTTTTTTCCCCAAAAAAAAAAAAGGGGGGGCCCTTTTTTTTTTTTTTTTTTTTAAAAAAAGGGGGGAGAAGGAAAAGGGAGGAAAAAAAAAAAAAAAAAAAAAAAAAAGGGGGGGGTTGGGGGGGGAGGGAAAGAAAGGGGGGATGAGGGGAGAGGGGGGAGGGGGGAGGGAGGAGGGAGGGAAAGGGGGGAAGGGGGGGAAAGGGAGGGAAAGGGAAAAGGGAGATAGGGGGGGGCTACAGGCAAGACGGAATTTCAGGCAGACAGAAAAAATAATCTCTTATGATTAATAACACCGATTTAATCCCCAAACACACACCACACACACACAAATTTTATAACAAAGGAAAATAAAAAAGAAAAAATTACGAATGCTCATCTGAAAGTGAAGAAAAATCAAAGAAACGAAAAATTACGAACCGTCACACAAATCATTTTAAGACCAAAAATATTTCCGTATCTAAAACTGAAAACCTGCTGAATTAAGCGAATTTAAGACCCATGGTCATATCATATAGGTTAAAATTCCCATCAATTTTGATATACTGTACGGGCACAAAATATATCGTTAACAATTTTGTTTACCATTCCAAATTCACATAGAATTCGACCCTTTCTAATGAAGCATTCTTTATCATACCGATGGACTGACTGAATATGGACGATGACTGCGTGTGGAATGGCCGAATCGGATTGATAACTCATTAAAATGTATTGAGTCTCGATACTCCGATAATTACTTTTTTTTTTTTTTAACTTTTTTTACTTATCATTATTTTTTAAAAATCATTTTTTTATTATTTTTTTTATTTATTTTTTAAAATTTATATTTTCCTTTCATTTATGTGATTGATGTCTTCCTTCGAAATTTATTATTTTTTTTACTTATTATTAGTATTTTTTTAATTTTTTTTTTTCTTTAAAGTGATTGATATCGCAATACTCCGAGAATGACCCTTTTTTTTTTTTTTTTTTACTTATTAATTTTTTTGCTGGATTTTTTTTTTTTTTTTTTTTACTTATTTTTTAAATCTTAATTTTTTTTAATTAAATGTGATTGACACCCACTATACCCGATAATGACTTTTTTTTTTATCCAAATGACCTTTTTTTTAATTTATATTTTCTTTTCATTGTGATTGACATCCCAATATATTAAAAAAACAATTTTCTTTACTTATTATCTTTTTAATCTGATATTTTCTTTTCCTAAATGAGTTTGATTTTCCCAAAATACATCCGATTATGCCCATTTTTTTGTATTTTTTTCTTTCTTTGTTTCGCTTGTTTTTATCTCACCCTTTTATTTTCATGAATTTAAATCTAATTAACATCCAATAATCAAAAATCCCTTTAAAAAAAAAAAATCCTCTCTTTAAATAAAAATTTTTTTTTCATATTCTTTTTTTTTCTTTTCTTTCTATTTTTTTTCTTTTCAATAAAAAAAAAAATTTTTCACGGTTATTTTTTCTTTTCTTTCTTTCTTTTTTCTTTTTTTTATCCAAATCCATTTTTTTAACGCTCCGAAAACGGAATTCAGTTCTAATCGTTCCTTTGAAATCGAGCCCCATTTTACTTAGCAAATTAGGAAATGTCTTATCATCCGCAAAACTTAATTGGGGTTTTTTGTTTAAACCCCTAATCCGAGGTGGGGGATAAAGGGGGCCTCCCGCCTTCATTCTTCAGACTTTACAAAAAAAAAAATTTAAAAATGAAAAAAAAACGTTCAGTACCTCCGCGTAAAAATGAAGTTTAAAAAAAAAAATCTGGGCATGTAGTTATAGAGTACAAATAGTAGTAGATTTAGAGAAGATAAGCAAAGTAATAGAAAATAACAGTATATTGCAATGTCATGGGAATAAATGGCAGTAGGGGAGTAGTATAGTAAAATCGACAAAAGAAAAAATTGTAAACAAACTAGTATGAAGTCATAGCTAAAAGAGGGGAGGGCGGGAATAACAGAGGTATCAGTAAATAAAACTGTGTCACATGTACTGCTTTATTTTCCCACTAAATAGTTTGGATCCCTATTGTAACTGAGACTACGGGAGAAGACGAGAACGGGGAGTGATAGAATAAAAACATTAATAAAGCAAGAGGCAGAAGCAGTAGAAGCAGTAGTATAGCAATAGCAATGCAGAAAAGACACCCCCGTAATAAAAAAAATAGTATAGTAATAGCAAAAAGACCCAAAATTGGGAAAAAATAGTAGTAGAAATTTTGCCCAAGGAAAACCACGAAATATTAGAAAAAAATAGAGAGTATTAATGCGAAAAGATTCATAACAGTCTAAGAGTAAGTATACGAAACAGAGAGGTTTAAAAGTAGCTAGTCACTTTTCATCACAGAGAGAGGAAGGATGGGGAAAGGTGCCACATGGCACATTGCGTAACTAGAATTTTAAGCGGGGGACAAAGCGAAAGTAACGAAAAAATGCAAAGGGTCAAAAAATGAAAAAAAGAAAAAAAGAGAAAAGAAAAATAAAGGAAAAACGGAAAGGTCGTTTTAAAATATCCCTTTGGATGGGCGCATCTTTTGGGACCAATGGGGGTGGGAGAAAAATAGGCTTATCTAGTCCCTTCTTTATTTTAGGATCCGGAAAGTACCTTCCACATACTCCCCCCCCCAAAAAAAAAAAAGATAAAAAAATAAAAATTTTATATAATTATATATATTATTATATTTTACATTATAATTTTATTATATAAACGTGTGTGTTTTGGTTTTGTGTGTGTGTTGTGTTGTTTTTGTGTGTGTGTGTGGGTGGGGTTTTGTGGTGTGTGTGGTGGTGTGGTTTTGTGTGTGTGTTTGTGTGTGTGTGTTGTGGGTTGTGTTTATATCATATAAATTTTGTTATTCGTCTAAAAATTTTAACAAATATACCAAAAGTTCTAGCAATTGCTCTTCTACTTCCGGCGTTTGCAAATATCTTTTTAATGATCTTCTGCATAATCCCAGACTCTCCCCTTAGCAATCACGTTTTTGTTCACTTCCATATAAAATAAAATTTTCGTCTATTTTTTTACCCTAAGATTTGCCGTATTCAAAAAGTGACAGAATATCTAAGAGAGAAGAGAAGAGTGAGACGCAGACGTGTCAGCGGGAGCGGACGGACGGCGGCGGCGGGCGGACGGACGGGACGGACGGGCGGCGGACGGGACAGGCTCTGCGACGCAGAGTAACCAGGAGAGGGAAAATCCCAAAAATAAGAAAAACCAGGCGGGAAACTTGCTTCCCCACTAATTCATTGATTGTCCGCAAAAATCCCTGCAAGGCAATTTTCAGTTTTGAAAGCTCAATCTGAAATTGAAACAGAACCATTTTTTAAATTTTTTACTTTGCTTTAGAGGAATATTCCCAAGTCTTTGAAGGGTTTATTGCCCCTCCAATTGACAAATACGAGGGGTAGATTAACGGAAGATGGATTATGTTTAGTTCATTTATCTTCACTACTATCAATGCAGACAATAATAAATGGCTCAGTCGGCAAAGGCTAGACAGGGGCCCCCCAGCCGTAAAATTTTCGTAGGGAGACATGATAAATTGAAAAAGGAAAAGGGGGGAGAGAGAGAGAAGAGAAAAGAAAAAAGAGAGGAGAGAGGAAGGAAGAGAGAGAAAGAGGAAGGAGAAGAAGAGAGAGAGAAAGAGAAAAGAGTGAGAGTAAATGTGGGGGGAGAGAGAGGGTGAGGGGGTGAATGTGAGGAGAGAGAAAGGGGAGAGAAAAAGACACAGAGCAAAGGGCAGAAAAAGGACAAAGAGAGAGGCGAAAAGAAACAGAAAAACGTGCAATCCCTCCTCCCCTCTTTGATCATGAATGTTGAAACGCCATCGACCACGGAAAATTTTTAAGAATGGGCCAAAAGATTTCAATAGGATCGTTAGTCAGAAATTTTCAATAGCGCTGCCAGGGGTTCCAACTGGCAATTGGAAAAAACCCCGGCGGGCACAAATTTTTCCATTATATTCTGGCTTTCACAGAAAAGGAGATGACGTGACGTGAGGGCGAAGATAAGCAAAAGGACCTGTTGATAAAAGTTATCTATAAGATATAAGTGAGTCCTACATTATGATTACGATGATAAGGCAAGTTCGATTACAAAGTATTGTGTGTTAAGGGGAAAGTGCGCGTTGTGCCCAAGTGGCGTGTTGTGGTCTACGTTGCGTAGTATGTAGCTATATGGTTAATGTATGTTAATACATCAAATACATTTTTTATGTAGGGATGTATGTAGTATGTATGTTGTATGTAGTATTTGTAGATTTATGTATGTATGTATGATGTATGTATGTATTATTACGTATGTGTGTATGTATGCATATCGTATTTCGTGTGTGTGGTTTTTTTGTGGGATAATTATTATATTAATTATAATATATAATATAATAATAATTTATTCATATATATGTTTTCATTGTAAAACTACATAGCAAAAATATTGCAAAATATTATTAAAGTACGTATGTATTATCGTTGGGGTGTGTGTGTGTGTGTGTTGGGTGTGGTGTGTGTGTGGGTGTTGTGTGTGTGTGTGTGTGTGTGTGGTGTGGGTGGGTTTTGTGTTGGGTTTGTGTTTATGTGGGTTTAGCATGTATGTAAGTATGACATGATAAAGGGATTGCGTAGCTTTTTTTTGGCGTATTTGGTTGGAACCAAAAACTCTTGCCACTCAATCCTGGTGGGAAAGCAAATTACTAAACAAATAACCCAAAAAGGAAATCTTTGATGAAAAATTTTTTACCCAAAAAAAAAATCTTTTGGCTTAAACATATCCGAATCAATAACCATCCATTTCTCTCGTAATACAAACCAAAACTGAAGCATGGAAAAATAAAAAAAAAAAAAAAATTTAAAATTTTCCCCGAAACTTTTTGAAAAGTTTGAGAAATTGCAAGTCTTTGTATGTGTTTTATATTCTTTAAATCTTCACTTTTTCCCCTTAAAAGACAACAAACCCCACGCGACATACAGACCCACCCCAAAAGGAAAACAGGGAAGAACGTGGGTAAATAATAAATTATATTTCCTGGTTGAAATATTCCTGTCTCTCCCTCCCCCGTGTATTAAAAATTTTTGAGGGTAATAAAAATAAAAAAGGAAAAAAAA
>NW_023663541.1:0-14817 GCF_015228065.2 Penaeus monodon | reverse complement strand
AAGAAAAGGTTTCTCGGGCTTTTTGGGGTGGGAAACAAAAAACAAAATTTTAAAATCTAAAGGTAATTGAATTCACAAAGTGGGTTTATGTTGGCAGCTAAAAAAAAAAATATTTTTTGAGTTTTTTATAGAAATAAATCTTTCCCCTAGTAAAGGACATAGAAAAAAGGGAAAGCAAAAGGAATTTAGCTGATTTTTTTCGCCCTGCTTTATGGCAAAATAAACAAACAAAACCTCAACAGCATTCCCGGCAATTGGCTTACCTTCCCCTCAAGGAATTTTAGATTAACGTTACACATTTTTTTTTGAAACTGCCAAAATTTTTCCCATTTAAAAAAATCCTTATTGCTTGTAAAGCACGTTAAAACGAAAAACCGGGGTGTTTTTTTTTTTTTTTAATTTTTCAAAACCGTTTTGGGCATTTTACCTAAAAAAAAAAAAAAAAAACATTAACTTGTTTTAATTTTTGACCTTTCCTGATTCCCCAAAAAATAATAAATAAGCGAAGATTTAAATATTAGTTTTTCAACTATAAAGAAATATTTGTATGGGACGAAAAAAAAGTGCTAAAGGCCAAAAACCAAAAAAACATTAATAATTAATATATATTATATTATATAATAATATTATATATAATAATATTTTAATATATTATAATATATATAAATATATATTATAATTATAAATTTTTACTATGCAGATAAAAACCGGGCAAATATTAATTAATATTTTAATATATATATAAAAATTAAATATTAAAATATATTTATATTTATATATTAATATATTTATTTTTATTAAATATATATAATAAAATATTTAAAAAATATAATATTATATTATTATAATTTAATATATTATATATTATATATAATTTTATTATTATATAATTTATAAAATATTATTATAATTTTTATGTTGTGAAATTTTTATTATTTTTTGTAAAAAAATTTTATCCCACCGCCATCTATATTATAACTATTTTATAAAATTTATATAATTTTTTATTAATATATAAATTTATTTTATTATAATATATATTATAAAATTATATAAATATAATTATTAGTTAATAATTTTAATATTATATATTAAAATAATAATATATTATATTATATATATATTATAATAAAAATTAATATTTTTTTTTTGGGTGTGGGGGTGGTTGGGGTGTGTGGGGTTTGGGGTGTGTGTGTGGGTGGTGGGGTGTTGTTTGGTTTGGTGTGGTTGGGTGGGGTGTGGGGGGGTGGGGGGGTGGTGGTTTTGTGTGGTGTGTTTTGTTTGTTGGAATATTTAGGGTTAAAATTTTAATTTTTTAAAATTTGGGGTAATATATATTATATATAAATTATTTTTTAATATATAAAATTATATATAGTATATATAATTATATATAAAATATATAAATATTGGTGGGTTGTAATATTATTTTAATTATATATAAAATTTTATATAATATATAAAAATAATAAAAATATAATTTGTAATGTTTTATTATGGTTTAATGTATATAATATATATATATATAATATATATATATATATTATAATATTATATAAATAATAAATATATATATATATATATTATTATTTATAATATATAATATATATATATATATAATAATATATATTATAAATTACACACACCACAACAACACAATAACAAAAAACATTTATATGGTTGTATGTATGTATGTTATGTATTGGCAAATGTTTAATGTATATATATAATATATATATAATATATTATATATAAATATATATATATTATATATAATAATATATATATAATATTATTATATTTTTGTATTAATATAAAATTATATAATTGTAGTTTGATGGATTTGCATCTGCCACTTGAACAGGGAGTGATTGTGATGGGTGTGAGTGGGAACTGTTTGTGGGTGCTTGTAACGTGGATTGTTGGAGTCCCTGTCGGCTAAGGAACCGGGCAGTCCTTTAGGTTTGCCCCGCTGGCTTGTCGTTGGTCGGCTGGAGGAATCGTGAGTTTGCTGGATCTCCAAACCAAAACCAATTTAGTAAAAAGACAATGGGGTTCCCCCCCATGTTTTGAAAAGAAGAAGGAAAAAAGAGAAAAATTAAACATAGAAGTAGTGGGAAAAAGTTTGGGGGGACTACCCCTTTTTGCTTTCTGCCTGTTTGAGTTTTCAGGGCACTTTTTTACGTGCATTTTTACGGGGCATGAAATTTTTTTCTTATGTTTTTTTGTTATTTTGTGGCCTTGCCCTTCTCTTGCTTGATGCAGCTTTGCTTATAAATAAGTTTATAAAAAGAAAAATATTTGTCATCTTGCCTGAACTTTTTTTTTTTTTCCCCTTCTGTAGGCCTAACTTCGGGAGTTTTGGGTTGTGTTTTTGCTGTGGTGAAAAAGTTGGGTCACAACTTTTCACCAGGTTCACCTTATCTAAAAGCCATTTCTTTTGGGCGGAACTTTTGTTAAAGAATAAGCCCCAGTCTTTCCATTTCGTTTTCCTTCTTTACCCCTCGGCCTTCGGTCATCTCACTGGAGGCTTAGGATGGACAAAGAAAGGCTGGCTATGAGAAAAATGAAAAAAAAAAAAACCGCCCAAAGGTGAACGGTTTTTTTTTTTATTTTTTCCTGGAGTGAGACTGTAAATTTAGGGGCTTCGAAAAAAAAAATAAACCGATGATTACGACTTTCTTAATATTACACACCCTATTAATAAAGATAGAAAAAGGCAAAAAGAAAAGAGAGATGTAAGCAGTTTCAGGAACAGATGTTAACTTTTGAGTCTGTAATTTTTGACGGCCCCACTTTTTGGTTTGGTTTTACCAAAATGGGCCGCGAGGTTAAAAAGCGAAAAAAAACAACCTACAAGCCCCCTCAACCCCTGCTCGCCTCGCAAAACGCTTTTTCGCGAAAAAACGTTTTGTCCAGGTCGAAAAACGTTCCACTTGATTTTTTGCCGCCACAACGCCCACGGTTGCGCCTTGGTTCCCCCCCCGGACTTGTTAGGGAAGTAAGCAGTGATGGTAATGTCCATCTACTCCCTTCCCCCCACATAATCTTCAACAATAAGATGATTTGGAAGAAGAGATACTTAGGCAGTTGCCACCCCCATTTCTACTCTTGGAAGATTTCATTGATTGGCATCAGTTCGAGGAAGAGTCCTTGTTCTTAAGAATAGATGCAGTTTTTACTTGAAAACAGTGGACATTTCCCACACATTTTCAAAATTTTCCAAAAAAAAAGAGGGGCTTTTCTCCAAAAAAATTTCCACAAGGCTTGGCAATCTGCAAAGCTGATAAGAGAAAAAAATGATAAAAACTTTATTTTTTTAAAAACATGGCAAAAATTAAAAAATAAGGGGGTTTTTTTTTAGAAAAATTTTAAAAAAAAAACCGCAGAATGCACTTTTGAGGGAGGAAAAAGCTGTTTATACAGAAATTCCTTTCAAAAAAATTGTTTTTTTTTTTACGTGTTAGCAAGTCTTTTTTTTGCCCCCCTTGGAAAGGGCCTTTACAGTACAACTTGGAAGCTTCGAAGCTATATGACATTCGTTTAAGAGAAGCATTACCTAACCTTTCATACACAAAAGCTTTCCTTGCTGACAGGAAAGTTTTTTTAAGAGTTTTCGGGTGGGAAAAGGAGTTTTTTTCTCTTAACCTGGAAGAATCAGCTATTAGGGATTCCCCACATGGGAGGTTGTGGACTCTGTTTACGCCCATTACTATAAAATGGCTAGGGTCGTTTTCCAAGTGCCATCTCATGTAATTCTTGCATGTGGTTTGACTTTTACACTGTACTGCTCAGGAGGAAAGCCTTACAGGGATATGCCAAGGCAAACATGGCAGACTGCCAATTAAATCAGGTTGTTTGTGCAGTGGGGCGGGGAACCATACTTTAAATTGAGTTTCAAAAAAATTTTCCCTCCCAAAGCAAGACACATGCTTAAGGCATTTTCCACAAAACCCAAGAAAAAAAGTTTTTCCATCCTTCCCATCTACTTTAGAAAAACAAAACCCACTGCCAAAAATTGTCCCTAAAGAGGTGAAAAATAACTTTGGGTCCTAATTTTTTTTGACTCAAAGGCTTAACAATGGATAACCCTCACAATTGAAAACAGTTTTTAAAAGATGGAAGGCTACAAAAGCACTTAGTATTTTTTGCGGGTTTCTTTTTCACATCCCTATCTTTGAAGTTGCAAGACACCACCGTTTTCTTGCGGCTTTTTAACTGAGTGCTTTATTTCATAGTAGGAACTTTGGGACTAGGATGTGCGGCTTTATTTCCATCTGCAAACTCCCCAACTGTTTCTTCTAAGATGTTGGGACTCAGTTTCATAATGAAAGCTTCTCAGAAATCTGTACAGGGGTTTTTCAGGTTCTTCACCTGTAAAGAGTTTTTCCTGTATGCTGAGGGAGTGGAGAAACCCACCTTTCCTTTTCATTTAACAACTGGGACAACCCACATGAAAACCTGATTTTACTAACCACCGGCCCACCTACAAAAGATTCTAGGATCTTCCTACCAATCCCAGAATTGGTTTTTTAAAAACTCCCCCTTGAGGATAGCCCAAATCCCTATAGTCGGAGATTGAGGGGAAAATTTTTTTGGATCTTAAATTTTAAAAATCTCACTAGGGTTTTTTCTGGGCTGATTTGGAAATTCCTTCAATTCACTCCTTGGACCTAAATCAAATTCAAAAACAGAATTTTGGTTGGAATTTAGGAAAGGGCAGAGAATCCAAACCCAGAAGTCCAGAGAGGGATTTCTTTCCACCAACACACTTCCTAAGTACCCAAGGAATCAAGATGAATTGAAATACAAATATAAATTTTGATATCTGAAAAAAATTGGTGAGCAGAAGGAAAGACTGCATATGGCAAGTCCCTTTTCCTCTAGCAGCCCTTTGAATCTTTCACTGCAGAGGTTTTTTACATGGCCCCCATCACTGCAGTAGTCCCAAGATGACTAGAGAATTCTTTAATGAAACCATTTTCTATTGTGAAAAAAATATTGTGGGACTCTTTAAATGGCACCCACATCCCAGAGGGAGGGTTTTTCAAGACTGGCCTTTTGCACTGGATGTCAAGCACATTAAAAAAAAAAATAACTGTAATTGGGGTTACTAGCCAACATTGTTTGGTATTCAGTGGGAAAGAGCAAAGCTGATCGGAAAGGCCCAAGGCAACTGCCCACTCAGCCTGGTTGAAAGGCTCATTTTTTCCCTCTTCCCACCAACCACTTGGCTTTGATTACCCAGCATCAAAGATTTTTCGCAATAAATGGAGGGAAAAACCAATGGAGGGCATACCTCTAAAAAAAAAACAAACAATACGAGGAGATTTAAAAAGGATGAACCTTAGCAGGTGGGTGGACCCAGCAAATCCATTCCCATCCGAAAAAGTAGATGTTTAATTAAAACAAGACTATGGAAAAATCGATCATTACAAGGACTGACTCATGGGGCCGATGATGGCTAAAAAGTGAAAGCAACTTTTGTGAGGGATTGCCTAAGATCCATTAAACGGTCCCGCAACAATATTAGTGGGAAAAAACATGTTGCAAAAATTTTTTCAGACCAAAAAGGACATATGGACTTTGCTTCCTTTTTTCCCATATACACTTAGGTTTCTTTTCCATTAATTATCCATAATGTTTTATGTAATAATTTTTTTAATACATTTTAGAACCATAAATATTTGATGCTTTTGGACTTTTTTAAATATATTTATTTGTTATTTATTTTAAAAGACATTTATTTGATAGATTTTTTTAAAAACATTTTTTAAAATATTTTTTAAACTTTTTTCAGTCTAAACCAAGGTATTTCGCCCACTAATGGAACCCTTTTTGCCTGGTTTGACACAAAGCAGGTTAATGGTTAATTTAAAATAATTTTTTATCAATCTTTTTGGGGATAATTTTTTTTTGGTTGTTTACCCATTCAGTTATTGGTTAAACTTTTTCTCCAAGAGGATGCTGGGTTCCCCTTTTTCCGTGTGTTTTTGTTAAAAGTCCCTTTTGTTTAGGTTTTTTTTTTTTTTTTCCCCCACTTTTTTCCTGGAAACAATTTTCTCTTGTTTTTTTCTTCATTCCCAGCTTTTTCCCCGTCTCTCTGCTTTGTTTTTTTTGGTTTTTTTAATGTTTTTTTCCAACAGCTTTCATGTAGTTTTAATAACTTCTTGTTTTTTTTTTTGATTGCTGTGCTTATAAATGCGGGAATTTTTTCCTTTTGTGTTGTGGGTTTCCCCTTTGAAACCAACCTATCCTTTTTTTTTCTGTGTCTAGATCCTTGTAAGATTTGGTTTTTTGTAAGGTCTGACATAACACATTATGTTGTTTTGAAGATTCCCCCTTGTTAACTTTTTCCCAGTTCAAGCATTTACTGTTTGTTCCAGGTGTTTGTTGGTTTTGGTTTTTGGAAAAATCATGATTGGCAATTGTGGGAAACTGATTTGCCTGGAATCAGAAAGGGTGTTTTTCACTTTGTTTGGTTTTGCATTAAACTTTTTTTGTTTATTTATAGGTCCCATAATTGTTTAATGATTTACTAAATGTTCCTGTAAGTGGGAGGGGGCCGAATTTCCTTGGTGGATTGAAGAGGGTAAGGGGAAAACCTTTTGGGGCCCGGTTATAATGAATTTTTGGTTCTTTGATTGAACATATTGGACCAGTCCCCCTGTTTGCTCAACCTGATTTTGTGTTCCATTATGGGTCTTTAGTATTCTGTTGATGGGCATTTAAGATCCCCAAGCAGCTATACAGGGGTTTTTGCCTTCTTTTAAGAAAGTGCATAAATATCAAGTTTTTCAAGGCCATGACCCTGAAAATTGTCAATTTGTTTTTTTGCCTGAAATTATTTGTTTTGATAGATTATGTGGGGGAAAATTTTTTTTTAAATTCGTTTTTTTTTTTTTCTTTCATGGCCATGGCTGTTTGAAGAATAATATAAAGGATTGAATATTCTGTAGGTGGTTTTGTTTCTAATTCGTTGGCTGTTTTTTTTACTCAAGTGGAGTTTGGGTTTGGACATTTTTTAATTTTTTTTTTAATACCCTACATGCCTGGTCCCTCCTGATTTTCTTTTGTATCCACTCCCCAAGGCTTTATTTTTTATGTTTCTCTTCTTTCTATCATATTTGGGTTTTTTATTTTAATGTTCCTCCCCTTATTGGAGAATGTTTTTTTTTAGTATTTCTCGAAATCATGCTTTTTTATGTTTAATAATATATGCATTAAAGATTATTCCCTTTTTCGTATTTTCCTCCTCCAGTTGATTTAGAGGAGAATTTGCCCGAGTATTTTTTTGGGGGGTTTAGTTTGGTATTTCCATCTGTTAATTGCCTTGGTGGTTTGGGTTCCCCATTGATTGGGAGTACAAAACTGGCTTGTGTGATTTTTTTTTTTCCATGCTCCTGGGCTTTTTTTTGTTTGGGTTTTTTTTTTGGGTTTCGTGTTCCCCCTGCCAAACTTTGTGGTTAAAGATTTTTTTTTTTTTTTGTTGGACTGGTAGATTGGCTTGCACTTGTATTTTTTCTGGATGTGCTGGGAACTTTATGAATTCTTCCTGCTCTTCCCTTCCATCCTCATAAGGTTATCATGTGTGGTGTGTGTATTTGTTTTTTTCAGAGGAAGAGACTGTTCCCAAATTT
The DNA here is from genome assembly GCF_015228065.2 of Penaeus monodon. Taxonomy (NCBI): domain Eukaryota; kingdom Metazoa; phylum Arthropoda; class Malacostraca; order Decapoda; family Penaeidae; genus Penaeus; species Penaeus monodon. The sequence continues at coordinate 7,177 of NW_023663541.1, read as the reverse complement.
GTGCTTGTTTTTTTTCCCATGGCCCTAGATTTTTTTGTTTTGGGTTTTTGGCTCGTTGCAACCTGAGGTTTGTTGGAAACCTTTATATTTTTAGTGGGTTGGAGAGAAGGGTTTTGGTGTTGTAAAAGGAAACATGTATGGTTTGCTTGTGCTTTGTGGATTGTGTGCTGGGAAAAAATGACCTTCCCTTGCTCTTCTTCGTACAATCTTTTTTCCTCCTTTCCCTGCTTCAGTGGGAAAGAGCCTGTTTTAATTCTTTTTCAAGGTAAGCCTTTTTTTTGAGTCTCATGTTTAGCAAACTCTTTTTTTTTCCTGGTTGTTTTTTGAGGTAGGGGATAGATGTGCATTAATTAGCACCAAATTGGGAATTATGAGGGAAAAAAGGTTATTGTTTTTGGTAGTTGTAAGATTGATTTGGGTTAAGATTGTTGGTGAGAGGGCCATCTTCCTATGTTTTCTTTTTTGTGGTTTGAAAAATGGTCTGGTTAAACTGGCAAACTTTTTTTGCTTACTGCCACTATAGGTTTTTATTTTTTTTTTTTTGCCAGTTTGCCCCTTTACAGCCCCCTTTTTCTTTTTTTTTTTTGTTTTGAATGGACTGGTTTTTGTCTATCGGGCAATATATTGGGCGAGAGTACGATGTTCCCCTTTTTCCGGCATTTGGAGAACATCGTTTGGTTGTTTGGTTTATTTTTCAATTTCTGTGTGGGGTTGAGCAGTATTTTGGGTATGGTTTGTTTTGTTGGGCAACCTGCTTTTTTGTTTTTGCTTTTGCTGGCATTCATAACAGTGGATTTTAAAAAAGTGGTGAAATTTTTTTCGGAATTTCAAATTTTGCCTGGGGTGTTTTTAATCAAGGAGTTGAAATATTTCCTTTTTCTTTTGAAATTCGTTGGCCACTGCTGATTGCAGTTCATTTATTAGTTGGGACTGTGCTCATGATATATATGTTTGTTCTCTACAGTGGTGTTGGACTGATTGGTTTGTTTTTTCGATTTTTCGTTAGCAAATTTTTTTCGTTGGGTTTCCCATGTTCATTGTTTTTTTCATAAACTCATTTTTAGAACTAGTGGTGGGTGGCCTTTTGCAGGATTTTTTTGCTGGGGACTATTTTTCTATGTAACATCGTTTTTTTGTTATTCTTGGCTAAAAACCATTCCTCTTCTTTTCCACGTGGGCGATATTAATCCGTCTTTGGGGGACTAGGGGTTATTAGTTCTGAATTCAAGTAACAATTTTCTCTTCAGCTAAGGAATTTGAGGAGTTTCAGAAAAAGGAGTCCCCCTGGAAATCTTGAGGGCGTGGCTTTCTTGGGCACACTATTGGGCAATTTTTAACCATATATTTTAAAAGCTTGGCCTTTTACTTGACAAAATAAAGTGGGGGGATTACAAAATATTCCCCAGCTGAAAGCTGGGGAAGATTGTTTCAGTTGGACCCTTTTTTCTAATACCTGTTTCTAAACCCCTAAACACTGAGCTTTAAAGTTTTTTGGATGGAAAAGATGGCCCTGTTTTCCTTGAACCCACTGAAAGGAGTGGCCTTAACCCCCGAGGAACTAGCACGTTTCTTTCCACCGCTTCTAGAAAAATTATCCTGAGGAGGGTCTCTTTCCTAACAATATATTTCTCAGGGTTTGGTTGATACTTGCTATGTTCTTGGTGAGGACTTCTAACAGCAGTTTTTGTTGGGAATGTATAGTGTTAGGGGCGGACTGGGCATAACCGGAACCTGGCAAAACCAAACTTCACTTTATTAGTAATTGTTAACAGGTTAACCTGTACATGAAAAACCTGGGGAAAGGGAAGGAATGGGAACAGGTAAGCAGGGGCTATTATTGGGTGTTTGGGTGATGCACTTTGCATTTTCCCCAAGGGTTGTTTTGGTTCAGTGATGGTTATTGGGTTTTTTTGGGCATGTGTGGGTAAAAACCGTCCTTAGCATATTTTTTTTAAAATACCAGGTATATGGTTTTTTGGTATAAAAAGTAAACCATCCTTGGGTATAGGTTCTTTTAAAAAAAAACCAGTTCATGGTTTTTTGGGCAGGAGGGAAAAAACCTTCCTGGGCGTGGGAAAACCCACGGGGGACTGAGAAGAGGGAGAACCACTCTCTACTCAACCACTGCCCAAAAAAATTACCTCAGTTGCTGAGCTGGAGTATGAATCAGTAAAGTGGGAATCCTCCAACAACCTGAAGCTTTCTCTTAAAAAACAGGGCCGTCTTTGCTGAAAAACTCTCCCACACCTGAGGACCAACCAGTGGTGGGGAGTGTGCTTGGGTCTTCATTTTAGATTCATAAAGCTTACCAACAATTGGGCAGTGTAAAAGCGAAAACAGGGAAATGAAGGAGGAAGCCTGAAAAGGTCCAAATCAGAGAGAAGCCCCCTAAAGGTGGTTCCAAAACCAGTTCAGATTTCGGGCCAGTTGAAGTCGCACGAAGCGCGCCTGCTAGTGGAGAAAAAAGCGGAGGGGACGAAAAGCTGTTTTACCTGGAAAGTGAACCCCATCCTGGGAAAGTATGCGGAAGCTTCAGGTTTGCCAGGAGGTCGTGCTGCTTAACATATGTGGTGTTGTGGGGTGTGTTGTGGGTGTGTGTGGGCGCGGTTGGTTGTGTGTGTGTGTGGTTGGTGTGGTGTGTGGTGTGGTGTGTGGTGTTTGTGGGTGTGTGTGGTGTGTGTGTGTTGGTGTGTGTTGTTGTGGTGTGTGTGTGTAATGTGTGGCGTGTTGTAACATTGCCAACAACCACATTACACCACCACAACCCACAAACACCACACCACCACACCCACACCCACCCACCACAACACACACACCACAACACACCCACAACACCCACCACATAAAATTAAATAAATATATATATTATATATATTATAATTATATATATATATATATATATATATTAATATAATTATAAAATGGGAAAAAACGCCCATCTAAGAAAAAAAAAAAAAGTATTGATAAAACGAGATAAGGGAAAAACGTGCTGAAAAACTAAAAACGATGATTGTTGGCATTCTGAACAATCTTTTATCTTACGGGACGGGGAGTTGTGAAAACTTGGGACTATATCGGGGCCATTGTGTTAAAATTTAGCCCAACTGGCTTCGTTTGAATTGAAAACTCTAGTTCCCTGATAAAATGGGGGGCCTGTCCCGGGATTTTGAGTCCCATGGTTTTCTATTTAATTTTGCGTAGGAAAGTTTAAAAAAACCATATGAAAAGTGTTGAAAATTGATGATGCATCGCTGTTTAATATTTTTTGGCATCATTTTGCAAAAAAAACTTGCCACTCCCTTTTTTGGTGTTTTAAAAAAACTTACTATTTTGTAAAACATTCGGTCCTCCCTATCATTGTTTTTACCTTTTGAAAAAAATATTCGTTTTTCCCTTTTTATGATTGTTTTCCCATATGCAGCGTATTGTTTTCCCATTGGTTTTATTGTATATTTGCCATTTTGCAAAAAAAATGTGTTTCCCCTTGGTGTTTTTTTAAAAATGCCATTTGTAAACGGAAAATTGATAGCTTGTTCTTTCCGACCTAAAAATCCATAGGTAATATATATATTATAAAATATAATATATATATTATATATATATATATATATATTTATATATTATAATATTTTATATTATATAAAATATAAATATATAATTATATTGTTGTGGTTGTGTTTTGTTGTTGTGTGGTGTTTTGGTGTGTGGTGTGTGGCATTATAATTTTACATAATATATATATATTATATTATATATATTAAATATTATATATATATATATATATAAAATAATATATATATTTATATTTCAAATATGTATGTATATATATAAATATCATATAATATTTGTAAGCTTTTTTTTTCTTTCCGGGACTAAAATCCATAGATTAATATATTATTTTGTGTGTTTTTTGTGGGTGTTGTGTGGGTGTTTGGTGGCATATATATACGTATTATTAACATAATTTAATAATATATATACTTTATTGCATGTGGGGAACAACAACACACACCCACCCCACCACACCACAACCCCACACACCAACCACCACCACACCACAACCACACACACACCACATATATTATTATATATATATTATAATATTATATAATTAATATTATAATATATATAATATATATATATATATATATATATATATTAATAATAATATATATATTAACAAATATATATATATATATAATATTGTTATGTATATTTACTATATATTATTATAATATATTATATATAATATATTATATATATATAATATATTATAATTATATATATTATAAATTATTATAATTAATAATTTATATATATAAAATATATAATATTTTATACTTACTTATATAATAATATAATATATTATATTTATAATTATATATATATAATATATATATTTAACCCTACCCTAAATGAGTTAGTATGGGCGATTTTTCCCAAAAGCTGAAGTGTGGGGAAAGCCGCAGGAAATAGTGTTGATATCCCTGCTAAAACTTTTTTTAAAAGGCTAGAGGTTGGAAACCTGGTAGTCTGGTATCCTTCCCCCCCTTGACCTGTGGTTTGGGGGGCGTGGTCATCGGTTCCTCTGGGAAGGAAAAGGAGAGGGGAAAGAATCGTTGGGACTGTAGCAAACTAGTTACCATTTAAACACTGCTCAAGCAAGCCCAGGCAAGGTTTTTTTTGCCCTCCTTTCTTTAGGCACCAGAGAATGGAGAAGTTCTGGATTTCACCTCCCCAAAAGTCCCAAAATGGACTGTAATTCCTATCACTTCCAAAAGTCAATTGTGGGAACAACCATCGTGAGTTTTTTTGGTCGTTGGGTTGCTTTTGCAGTCTAGATTTTTAACCTGAAAGAAGGGTTGTTTTGGACTTTGGGTGCAATCGAGAAATCGTTATATCGGAGATTCCTGAGACTTTCAGCAACAAGATTTATTGGGCTAATAGCAAAAGACTATATATTTGGTTACGGGAAAAAAGTTGCCTGTGTCCCCTTGCACAAAAAACACTTTTTTCAAATACCTGCATGGTGTCAGACCCTTGACTTTGCCGATAAATTTGTTTGCTAATCCTATCTGAGTCCCCCCCCTGGAGTCCACTGGTAGTGGGGCTTCTTGACGAATTTTAGCAATGAGGCAAAAGCCCCTCGGGTGTAGAGGTCTGGGGGAACCAATACCAAGATTTCAGGACTTTTGGGAGCCTGTTAGGGGAAAACCTGTTTCAGTCGATCCCATGCTTGCAATGACGACAAATTGAAATTTCCCACACAGAGCTTTTTCCATTTCCTTGGTAGCGTAGTCCATATTCTCTGGGCTGGTCGACCCAAGAACAAGAAAGTTCAGTAGGGGGAACGGACTGGGTCTGGCAGGCAGGAAGCCCATGAAACTCGAAATCAACAAAAAAGTAAGTTGGAGATATCAGTTAAACCTATGCAATAATTTTACCCAAGCTTACATGTCTTTTTGGGGATCTTGATTCTGCCAGTTTTTTCCTCAATGAAGGGCGAAAAAACCTGGACGCTTTTCTAGTTGCCTTTGGGAGTTCTCGTCCTTGATGCCTATTTTTAAACGAGTCTCTTCAGCCGGATCATGGGGTAACAGTTTGGGCAAGGAACATGTTTGTCCCAACTGGAACGGCTTAACACCGTGGAAACTGGCAATGGAAGCTTTTTGCTTTGCATAATCTGGGGATCGCCAGCTCAGGCTATATGGGGCAACCTAGCTCATTTTCCCTGTGGCTTGGAAAGCGAAGGATTGATTTTAATATTATGTTATATATTATTAATAATATATAAATATATATATTATAATATTATATATTTATATATAATTTTTATATATTATATTATATATAACAATTATATATATATTATATATATATATATATTATATATAATTATATATAATATTAAATTATAATAATATATATTAATAATATATATTATTAATATATATGTATATATTATTATGTTATATATATATATAATATATATATAAATTATATTATATATTATAATTTATAATTATAAATATATATATTATATATTAATATATATATATAATTATTATAATATAATTAATATATATATTATATATATATATAATATATTAAATAATATAATATATATAATTAATATATATATAATATATAATTTATATATATATATTATATATATATAATTTAATTATATGATGTTGTTAAAAATGTATTTAAATGTATGTATATAATAATATATTAATATTGTTGGTGGTGTTGGGTTGTGGTGTTTGTGGTTGTGGTGTTGTGTTTTTGTGTTGGTGGTGTGGTGGGTGTTGGGTGTGTGGTTGTGGGTGTGGGTGGTTGGGTGTGTGTGTGGTTGTGTGGGTGTTGTGGTGTTGGGTGTGGTTGGTGTGTGTGTGGTTGTGGGTGGGTTTTGTGGGTGTGTGTTGGGGGGGGTGGTGTGTGTGGGGTGTAGCCGCGGTGGCCCGAGTGGTTTTAGAGCATCGGACTCAAGACTGTCCACGGACGGGCAAATCTGAGTTTTCGAGGGGTTTTCGGAGTCCCCACCGGCCCCCGGCGCGTTTGTTTTTTTTTCTATGGGGGGCAAAAGGAAAACTTAAAACCTCGATTTGCCCCTAACCTATTCCCACTGGGTGAAGGGCAAGGCCAGCCAAAGTCCAGTTGCTGGTCCCCCAAGCCCGGATAAATAAGAGAGAAGAAATGATTTACCTAAAAAAAAAAAAAACAGGTAAACAAAGGTTTACTCCTTTCCCCGTGGAAAAAGGAAACTGGGGGACCCCACCCACGTAACTCCCACTCCCAAAGAAGCATCACAAAACATGAAAAAAACTAACAAATTTGAGTTAAATCATGCTGGTGACCCACGGGCGCCCCGCTCAAAACATGAAAAAACCTACCGTTTAAAAAAAAAAAATAATACATATAAATATATATACATATATCTTTTGTGTGTGTTTTTATTAATATTATATTTAATATTATATAATTAATTATAATATATATATAAATATATAATAAAATAAAATAATTATATAATACTTTACATATTATAATAAAATATTTATAAATATTTAATGTAATATAATATTTATATATATATATTTTATAATATTATTATATATAATATATATTAAAAATTTTAAAATTTTAATAAATATTTTATAATATATAAAATTTT
>NW_023663539.1:0-2500 GCF_015228065.2 Penaeus monodon | reverse complement strand
ACGTAATAACAACATCATCAGCTCCATAGACAAGTTGGAGTTCATTTGCTATTAATATTTACCATAAGCAATAACGAAACATTCCAACATTTTCATGTAAAGGATGTAAAAAATTCATCAATATATATTTTCATAAGTTGTGGGATATTCAAACTGCAGATCTAACTCTCAACATTAAAAAGAAAAATGAAAAGTAAATCCCGCAGAGCATTCCAAAGTTTACATACACAAGAAGGGCGATGTTATTTCCAGTTTTGAAAAACCATTCCCAACTTATGAAATATGTTAATCGAATAAAAAAGGGAGCTTCCTGATTCTTTAAACTATAATGACTTAAAAACTGCATGGACATTTGTTATCATTATCCTTGCTAGCAACATCCTGAAGAAACTACCCTACCCATGCCCCGCGATCGTACACAAGAAAGAGCTTTAAAAGAAATCACCAGTGAATATGAAGTGATGTTACGAGTATCTTATTTTTGTTTAACACTTTCATTTCAGTTGTCTGAAACCATTTGCTAATTGTCATTACACAGATGCCCGCTTTTTCATGTAAAACAGCAGATTTACTGGTAATTGCGCGTCTTGCATCTTCGGTGCAAGTATTGTGGATTAAATTTTATTCCGGAATTAACTTTTATGACGCGTATTGCATGTGTATAAGTATTGGAATAAATCAAATTATATATATATATATATATATATATATATATATATATATATATATATATATATATATATATATCATGTGCACACACACACACACACACACACACACACACACACACACACACACACACACACACACACACACACACACACACACACACACACACACACACACACACACACACACACACACACACACACACATACACACACACACACACACACACAGAAACACAAACACAATTACACACACAAACATATATATATATATATATTTTATATATATATATATATATATATATATATAATATATATATATATATATATATATATATCAGTAAGGACAGAACTGTCTCTTGTGCAATGCAACAACTTTGTTGCTGATGTTCCAGCATCTGTCGCCAAGTGGCGAGATGCTTTACTCTATTCCGAGTGTTCCTTCTGCTCTGCATCACGTGGTTAAACCAGTGAGTGCACTCTCTACTCTTGCTTGACAGCTACATCTACCACCTGCAAGCCATGGCATCACGTTCCCTGATTGGATTACTTGCAGGCAATCTTTGAGTCCGATGCTCACACACACACACACACACACACACACACACACACACACACACACACACACACACACACACACACACACACACACACACACACACACACACACACACACACACATGTGTGTGTGTTTGTATCTGTGTAGTGTATGTGTGTACGTATGTATAATTATTTACAGTATATATGAAAAAAAGCATGTATTTATATATATATATATATATATATATATATATATATATAAAATATATATATATATATATATATATATATATATATATATATATATATATATATATATATATATATGTATGTGTGTATGTATATATACACACACACATCGTGCTCACGCACATGAGCACACATACATTTACATGTATTAGGTGAGTCTAACATAGAGTCTAATGCAGATATAATACTGGTCCTGACTGCTGCCTTGTAATTCTGTCCGTATATGGTCAAAGGCTATGGAAATTCACCCTACACAAATTGACTGCTGTTTTGTTGTTCAGTCAGTAAATGGTCAAAAACAATCCACTGCCTTGTGGCATCTGTGAGATGAAAAAGATTCGGGAGTCAACCCTGAGGAAAAAATCCATAGCCAGAGTCCCTAAAACAGTTCATTGTTGCTTGTAACCTTGTTCTGGCAACTCCTGTGATGCCACTGGGGCCAAACTGTATCAGTCTTTACGGTTCCTTTGGATCCATCAACTGTGTGGAGAGAGGGAGCTTGCTGTATGGGCAACAGATTGCTCCTCACATTCTTTCGCCCAGACATTGATTCTAACCTCCTTCTGTGAAGGTGAGCTGTCTCACATCACTGTAGAGGACACTCCAGCGACACTGCACAGTATCAACACTTGGAGAGTTACCAGTTATAAGCTACAATGCTCAATTGGCATAAAAGCGTACCATGAGGGGCCATCCTCAATGATGGGAGAGATGCCAGGGTCTCATTAGACGACTTCCACCTGCTTCAAGCTGGGCAGCCCCCAGTCAATCAAAAGCTGATCAAAATCGAACAGCAGGTAGAAAACACATGCAACAGAAAACTCCAAAAGAATTAGACCAACTCTTAGACTGGGTACCTGGAATGTCCCAGACATCACCGAGGCAAGAAAAACTGCCGTCATCAATGAGGAACTGAACAGACTGTATGTGGACATTATTAGCCTCCAGGAAATATGGCTAGCAGACTCAGGTACCACCATAGAGAAGGACTACACATTTTTTTCTGGCATAGGAAAGTGTCTATTGAGCCCAGAGTGCACAGA